>NC_133324.1:791947086-792247086 GCF_042186555.1 Aquarana catesbeiana
GGTAGAATTTTTTCGAATTTAATATTTTTTTCAAATGTAGTAACATTTTTTTTGAATTTGATAGTTTTTTTCGAATGTGGTAGAATTTTTTCGAATTTGACAGTTTTTTTCGAATGTGGTAGAATTTTTTCGAATTTGACAGTTTTTTTTGAATGTGGTAGAATTTTTTCGAATTTGATAGTTTTTTTCGAATGTGGTAGAATTTTTTCGAATTTGACAGTTTTTTTCGAATGTGGTAGAATTTTTTCGAATTTGATAGTTTTTTTTGAATGTGGTAGAATTTTTTCGAATTTGACAGTTTTTTTCGAATGTGTTAGAATTTTTTCGAATTTGATAGTTTTTTTTTCGAATACGGTCGAATTTTTTCGAATGCGGTCGAATTTTTTTCGAATTCGAATACAAAACGAATTCCGAAAACGAATGTAATGAATGCAACGAATTTAACTAAACGAATTAAGTTAAATAACGAATCGAAACTAAACTAAACTAAACAAATTTTTTCATCCTGCACATGTCTAATTATACTTGCACTTTTCAGAAAGTAGTGAAAGAATCTTGTAAAAGCCACCTTAAAGGTGTTGTAAACCCTTGTGTTTTTTCACCTTAATGCATCCTATACATTAAGGTGAAAAAACACCTGGCAGTGACCGCCGCCCAGCCTCCTCATTTTACTTACCTGAGCCCCTTCATTCCCTCTGTGAGGACGCACTGTCCCACTCTCCACGGGGTCCTGGCTCTTGACTGGATAGATTGATAGCAGCACAGCCATTGGCTCCCGCTGCTGTCAATCGAATCCAATGACGTGGGCACCAGGGGGCGGGGCCGAGTCGGCATTCATGTCTATGGACGCAAATGCTGGACTCCCCCAGGGGGGATTCTCCTAGGGAGTTATCTGATGCGGGGAGGAGAGAGCCACTGGGGGAGCCCAGAAATGAACAATCAGGGCCACTCTGTGCAAAACGAGCTGCACAGTGGAGGTAAATATGATATGTCTTTTATTTAAAAAAAATAAAAAACGAGCCTTTACAATCACTTTAATAATTATACTGCTTTGTGCTATTATTGAAACCTAAAGTTAGAATACTCCTTTAAATATATTATTGCTTCTGTAGTCAAAAGTAGGATATGAGTTTCTATAGAGCAGGCATGTCCAAAGTCCGTCCCACGGGCCAATTGCGGCACGCGTTCCGGTTTCAAACGGCCCCACTTGTAATTTGGCTATATATATCTTTTGTGGCCCCCAAAGAATCCCTGAGCGCCGCGGGGGCCACAAAAGATATATACCCTTATTTATGTATATATGTGCCTCAGAGGGGGCGGGACAAGCGCAGACAGAATACATACAGTGAGAATTTCCTGTTTACACGGCGGCCTCTATAATAGGAAGTCCCATCTCCTGGGCTGCCATTGGACGACTGTTCTCTCTATCATAGGAGGCGGGACTTTGTATTAAAGAGTAATCTGTTGGCACTCGTCCCACCCCCCTCCCTGTCCTCTCCGAGGCTGCAGATGGGCATCGATCAGGCTGCACTGATAGCAATGGTAAGGCTGCATTCATGCACTGGTGAGCAGTGGTGGCCCGTGCACTGTGGGCGCACTGGCGCAGCCCCCCCATCCATGCGCCCGGCCCCTTTCAGGACACATGGATTCCTATGACGGGGGTGGGAGAGAGTGGTACTTTTTGAAGCACCTGATTAGAGCCAGAGGCTCTAATAGGTTTCAAAATAGGGTGGGCTTGGGGTGCAGAGAGTGTGCGCCCTGATCCCACCCAATTGTGTGATGATAGCGAATTCATTTTTGCTATTTTCACACTAACCTTCCTCCCCACCATTTAGGAGGCAGGGCGGCAGACCTGTTTCCTGATTGACCAAAGTGGCAGGCCACTCTATTGGATGCCTGGCGCTTAGGAAGAGGAGCTGGGGAGACACGCTGGAGGAACTGCTGCGGTAAGTCCCCTCTGCCAGAGCCACGTGTGCGCACGGTGGGGTGCTGCCAGAACCGTGTGCGCGGGGGGGGTGCTGTCAGAGATGCGTGGGGGTTGGGTGCTGCCAGAGCCACGCAAGGGGGGCCTGGGTGCTGCCAGAGCCGCGATTGGGGGGCTGGTCGATGGGCACAGGGCTGCATATAATGGGCACAGTTGGCAGCATATGAGGGGCACAAGTGGCTGCATATGATGGGCACAAGTGGCTGCATTTGATGGGCACAATTGGCTGCATATGATGGGCACAAGTGGCTGCATTTGATGGGCATAGTGGCTGTGTTTGATGGGCACAATGGCTGCATATGATGGGCACAAGTGGCTGCATATGATGGGCACAAGTGGCTGCATTTGACGGGCACAAGTGGCTGCATTTGACGGGCACAAGTGGCTGCATTTGATAGGCACAAGTGGCTGCATATGATGGGCACAGTGGCTGCATATGATGGGCACAAGTAGCTGCATATGATGGGCACAAGTGGCTGCATCTGACGGGCACAAGTGGCTGCATTTGATGTGCACAAGTGGCTGCATATGATGGGCACAAGTGGCTGCATTTGATGGGCACAAGTGGCTGCATATGATGGTCACAAGTGGCTGCGTTTGATGGGCACAGTGGCTGCATATAATGGGCACAAGTGGCTGCATATGATGAGCACAGTGGCTGCATATGATGGGCACAATGGCTGCATAGGATGGGCACAGTGGCCGCATATGATAGGCACAGTGGCTGCATATGATGGGCACAATGGCTGCATAGGATGGGCACAGTGGCTGTGTTTGATGGGCACCATGGCTGCAATTGATGGGCACAGTGGCTGCATTTTATGGGCACAGTGGCTGCATTTGATGGGCACAGTTAGGCTGCAATTGATGGGGGGGAGGGGTTCAGTATTTTTCAGTTTGTTTGCGCCCCCCCCCCCCCAAAAAAAAAATTTGAGCACTAGCCACCACTGATGTTGATCCTGCATTTATGTCAATGGTGAGGCTGCATTCATGCAATGGTGAGGCAGCATTCATGTCAATGGTGAGGCTGCATTCATGTCAATGGTGAGGCTGCAGTAACGCAATGGTGAGGCTGCATTCATGTCAATGATGAGGCTGCATTCATGCAATGGTGAGGCTGCATTTGAGGCTGCATTCAAGTCAATGGTGAGGCTGCTTTTGAGACTGCATTCATGGCAATTGCGAGGCTGCATTCATAGCAATGGTGACACTGCATTCATGGAAATGATGAGGCTGCATTCATGGCACTTGTGAGGCTTCAGAGGGCCACTGATTAGGCTGCATTGATGGGCACTGACCATTATTTTGCTTTTTTTTTTAAAAATTTAATTTTTTTCCTGAAACTTCCCTCTTAAAGTGAAGGTGCATGTTTTACGCCGATAAACAGTATATCCAAATAACACGTCCCGAGCTCATCCGTAGTCCTGAGCGGCGCTCGGGAATTTGTTGAGGGCCACAAAAGAGATATATATATGCCCGAGCTCATCTCTTCACCACACACAACCACAAAGGCAAGAGAATTCTTGTTGGGCAGTGTATTAGTGCTCGGACGAACACACTTAGACCAAATTTTAATGGTTCAAAGAATGTCAGGCAAAATGGTCGGCCCTCACGCATGTTCACTTCATCAAATCTGGCCCTCTTTGAAAAAAGTTTGGACACCCCTGCTACAGAGAAAGAGGAGTCTTGTTGCAGTCTTGTGCTAACTGCAAGCTAGAGTCTGGGACAAAGTGATGTAACAACCTGTTTACTGTTGTCAGGCAAGATATGTTATGAATTATATGTCTATACATGGGGGAGGTGTTTAGCCCGGCCTGGATTGGAGGTAAACTATGAGTGGGCGGGCCCGGCTATATTCTGATTGTATACTATAAGATATGCTGTACCCAGAAATAAATGGAGCAGTGTATGAATTCTGATCTCTGTTGGGTCATTAGATATATTGTTCCCTTGCGCAGGTCTGGGTGTGGTGGAACGGAGAAATGCCGGCACATAAGTTAACGTAATTAGACAGTAATAAAGGTGATAGCTACTAATACAGGTAAAGGAGGACAGAGGGTCCTTCAAGAGGTACAGGAGTAGTGTTGGGCAAACGGTTCGGGTCGAGCATAAGTTTGCCTCGAACATTGGCTGTTCACCCGTTCAGTGAACACCCAAATTGGCAGAGCGTTCAACCATTTGTTCGGCTCACCAAACGCCCCACAATGCACTGTGCGCCACACAGTGCATTCTAAGCCCTGATTGGCTGAAGCAATGAAGGCTTTGCCCAATCAGGGACCAGAGCACTGTCAGAGCCATGATTGGAGAAAGTGATGATGACTTAGCCCAATCATGGCTCATTGCTCGTAGACCCACCCCACACTATAAAAGGACACATGGGTAAGTATGTATATGTCTAGCGGCCTATATGTCTATACTTACACATATGTAAAATATGGATAATCTCCTGAAGAAGCGTTGTATAGTGAAACGTGTAGATCTTGCATCTCCAAAATGCTATTCTGCTTCCACTCTGCTAAGGGATAATCCCAGTGGTTGTTACATCTACCGACCCTGTCCCAGTGGTTAGAGTTGGTTGTGTTGATTATTGTTTGTAAAAGTCTGCATTCACTTTTTATATGCTTTTAAGATATTTTGTAAATGTGTTATAATAAAAATTATTTTTTAATATATTGGTGCCTATAAATTCCATTATTTCTCTCTATGTATCCAATTCCATGGAAGAGTAGAGAGCAGCCACCCTAATACCAGATTTTGGAGCTGTTATGTCCCGGCCCGCTTCCCACAGCTCAGCTGTCTGGGCATTTTTTAGCACATGTGCAGCCGATTGCACTGCCGCAATTTGCAAATTTTGCCTCAAGCAGATCAAGGGTGGAAAAAACAACAGCTATTTGGGTACCACATGCTTGACAGGGCATTTAACCTCCCACTACTCAGCCCGTGGCAAGAGCACCTAAAAGCCACACAAAAGGGACGCAATTCTTCTCCTCCTCACCCACGCTATATCTCATGACCTCTCAGCAGCGTCCACTGACAGGGATGATGGTATAGCGAAGGATGTCACAGGTCCTTGCAGCACGTCTGCCAGCAGCACACGACCAACTTTAGAGTATAGCATGCAAATTTCTCTGCCCCAGCTGCTGCATTAAAAAAAAGAAATACAGTCACTGCCACTCACATGCCTAGCGTTTAAATTTCAGCTTTTCCAAGCTGCTGGCTTTTCAACTCCTGCCTTTCGGTCTGGTGGATTCTGCCCCCTTCCGTAAATTTTCAGAATGTGCTGTACCACAATGGCAGGTTCCCAGTTGCTATTTCAATGCAGGTAAGGTCATTCCAACTCGGTACCATCACATGGAAGTCAATGTTGTGGCATGGCTGGGCAAAACAGTCAGCCGCAAGGTCAACCTTACTGCTGACTCGTGGTCCAGCAAGCATGGTGCTTGTACCTAGAAAGTTTGCAGACAAGGCTCGGTGCTGGAGCTTGTTTTGCCGTGACATCTACATACAGCTGGTGGTGATGATGCGAAATCTGTCAGCTCCATCCCATACTCCTTCTCTATGCCCTTCCCTGATGAATTGTCCTATGATGCACCAGTACCCACTAAGCATTCAATTGGCTATTCAATGAGTCAGGCTAAAAGACGCCATGCAGTTCTTCAGCTGGTCTATCGAGGGGACAGGAGCCACACCAGAGCAAAGATTCTTTCAGCTCTGCAGGGGCAGGCCCAGAGGTGGTTCACGCCAGCTTGAGCCAAGAATGGTGGTGTGCGATAATGACAGTAACCTCTTGTCCGCCCTTCGGCAGGGAAAGTTGACACATGTGCTATGCCTGGCACATGTCCTCAATTTGGTGGTGCAGCATTTCTTAAAGGAGGTACTCAGGGTTGCAAGATCTTCTCAAGCAGGCCAGAAGAGTCTGTAGCCATTTCAGGTGGTCATACACAGCCAGTGCTCGGTTGGCTGAAATTCAGCAGGAATTCCACCTGCCCGTAAACCGCCTGATTTGTGACATGCCCACCAGGTGAAACTCAATTTAGGCAATGCTGCAGCAGCTGCACATACAGCAGAGGGCTGTCAACGAGTCCCTGTGTAAGTATGGCACAACGACAGGCTAAGGACAGCTCAGCTTTTTTTCCCCACGCCAATGGCTGCTGATAAAGAATGCATGCACTGTGCTGTCACCATTTGTGGAGACCACAAAGATGGTGAGCCGTGACAATGCATGCATCAGTGACACAATCCCTGTTGTGTTCCTGCTGAAGCAGACTCTGCATGGTATTATGGACAGGGCATCCAAGGCAGAGCGGGAGGAAGAAGAGGACTTTTTTTTACTCTCAAGGCCGGATTTATGCAGACACCATTCTTGTGACGCCACAGAACACACAAGAGGAGAAGGATGAGGAGAATTCTGGTAGTTATGAAGGCATTGAAACAGAGGAAGACATACGTCAAACCTTAATGGTTTTCCGTCCCCAGAAACCCTTGGGAGTAGTACGTGGCTGGGAGAAGGCAGTTCCTGATACTGTTATCCTCAGTGACCATGAGGACTCTGCTTCTCTTGCCTCCGCAAACTTGCAATGCATGGCCTCCCTTATTCTTTAAAGCCTGCAAGTATCCAAGAATTTGCGGCATCAAGGAAAAGGATCATTATTGGTTGGCAACCCTCCTTGAACACCGTTACAAGGGGAAAGTCTCGGAACTCATCCCATCCCCACAGAGGGTGCAGAGTAGGGATGAGCCGAACACCCCCCGGTTCGGTTCGCACCAGAACCTGCGAACGGACCGAAAATTCGCACGAACGTTAGAACCCCATTGACGTCTATGGGACTCGAACGTTCGAAATCAAAAGTGCTCATTTTAAAGGCTAATTTGCATGGTATTGTCCTAAAAAGGATTTGGGGACCCGGGTCCTACCCCAGGGGACATGTATCAATGCAAAAAAAACTTTTAAAATATTCCTTTAAATATCGTACCTGGGGGGTGTCTATAGTATGCCTGTAAAGTGGCGCATGTTTCCCGTGTTTAGAACAGTCCCTGCACCAAATGTCATTTTTAAAGGAAAAAATCTAATTTAAAACTGCTTGCGGGTTTAATGTAATGTCGGGTCCTGGCAATATGGATGAAAATCAGTGAGACAAACGGCATGGGTACCCCCCAGTCCATTACCAGGCCCTTTGGGTCTTGTATGGATATTAAGGGGAACCCCGCACCCAAATTAAAATAAGGAAAGGTGTGGGGCCACAAGGCTCTATATACTCTGAACAGCAGTATACAGGCGGTGCAAACAAGACAGGGACTGTAGGTTTGTTGTTAAGTAGAATCTGTTTGTCATTTTGAACGGGTACATTTTTAACGTGTTTAGCTCCAGCCAAAAAATCTTTTTTAAGCTTTTTGGAAAACATAGGGAAGGGTTATCACCCCTGTGACATTTGTTTTGCTGTCTTTCCTCCTCTTTAGAAGATTTCACCTCACTTTTTGTCCCAATGACAAATGTTTTTTGAAAATTTGGGTTTTTTTGTGGAACAAGGATTGGAAAGCATCAGTGGAAAGTGTGACGAACGCGGGTGTCAGATCCCTGCCCTCCTCGCTAACTCGTGACAAAGGACCGGCCAACCTCACACCACGCTGTCACTTACGTAACAATGCCACTCTCAGCTGCGCCCAGCACAAAGATTTTCCAGCTTGCGGGACCACAATCTAGGTGCGAGCAGCCTGAGAGTGATTGTCACTGGGCTAATTACACAATTAACCCTTTAACTGCCACCACCCCCGTTTAAAAGACCGAGCCGGGGGAGACTCGTAATTTTGCAATACCAATTATAATTTGAGAATAAGCGTCTGCCACACACACTGCCACTACAGACAGGTCTGCTCAGAGTCTTACTCTATAACAGTAGCGCCCTTCAAGAGGCAGGTTCGTTTATAGCTTGCATTAAGAGCTTTAGAGACAAGGTTAACACTTTTCAACATAAGGGTTTATTATGAAAAGGTCAAGGTTGATGCAAATAAAATATTTACAGAAAAAAGATGTTTCAAAAGATAAAGACAATATACAGCCACAAAGCAATAAGGTAGAATTGGGAAGAAAGAATACTTGCAATTAATGTCCAAGGGTTGATCAGAGTTCGATCGATGAGCTAGGTAATTGGTTCTCGACTTGGCAGATGTTTCTTCTTGGATGGTAAAAGGAGAACTGCCCATTGTCTTGGCATCTCCTCTTTTCTGTCAAATCAAAGGGGGTGTTGACAGCGACCAGTAACCAATCATCTGATCAGCTGGTTTTAGGGGTTGGTTTCTGGGAGGTGTCTACACTCATGACCACGTCCCAGGTGACTTTGTAATACATACTCATATATCTGCATCTGTAGTGTTTACAGACTCCAAATATCCATATTCTTATTCAACTTGAGATTTCCTTCAAAACAAGTCTAAACATGCTATGTCTATAACGTATAGCCTGCTTTGGAGGAATAAGTGGTCCCAGGGGTTTCCCATATGACCTGACATAGGGGTGTCTGGACTTGAAACGTTCCATATTATCTGAGGAAGCTAAATATGTCCAGATTATGTCTGTGCTATTACTAAGTCAGAAGTTATGAAACATGCTGAAATTTCATACTTATTCTAGTGAGGTGTATTCAGAAGACTTTACGACCTAGACCTGTTATGTCTCTGAATGGGGAGGGTGACAGTTTTACGACAGGCCTGAACACTGCCCTTACAACAAATGTTTTTCTACTGACCTAACCTTTCTGTTTTCTCTGTTGAGATAACCTTTTCTGTTGAACTTAAAAAGCTTTGAATTCCTAAGGTGGGGAAGACGGAGTTCAGAGTTCTCTGTGAGGTTACATGAGGAGCCAAACTGTCATGGCTACTTCCACACAAGATGGCAGCTAGCTACAGCTTGTCATGTCCTGTACTTGATATCGTTACAGAAAGGAGAAATGTTTTTCCCATATTAACTCTTACAGGAGAGAATTTCCCTTCCTAGGGGTAGATTTCATCTCACTTCCTGTTGCCTCCTTCCGTTTGCAAGTAGGAGTCGTTTGTAAGTTAGATGTTTGAAAGTAGGGGCTTGCCCTATATACTCAGCATAAATTTGGCCACAACAACGTAAGCCCTCACAGGGCCCTGCTGTGAAATATTAGATCAAGAATTGTAATTACATGCCCCTGTTGAACAGGGGCAGAAAAACTGGGCCTTTGGTGGTGGTGGTGCTGGTGCCACAACACTGTAATTCCTCACTCGCTCTTGGTGGGTGCAGAAATGGGCCCTGCTGTGAAATATTAGATCAAGAATTGTAATTACATGCCCCTGTTGAACAGGGGCAGAAAAATTGGGCCTTTGGTGGTGGTGGTGCTGGTGCCACAACACTGCAACCCCTCACAGACACTCTAGTTGGAACGCAGGAACGAGCCCTGCTGCAAAGTATTGCATCAAAAATTGTAATTACACGCCCCTGTTAAACAGGGGCAGAAAAATTGGGCCTTAGGCACTGGTGCTGGTGCTACAACACTGCAACCCCTCACAGACACTCTAGTTGGAACGCAGGAACGAGCCCTGCTGCAAAGTATTGCATCAAAAATTGTAATTACACGCCCCTGTTAAGCAGGGGCAGAAAAATTGGGCCTTAGGCACTGGTGCTGCTGCTACAACACTGCAACCCCTCACAGACACTCTAGTTGGAATGCAGGAACGAGCCCTGCTGCAAAGTATTGCATCAAAAATTGTAATTACACGCCCCTGTTAAACAGGGGCAGAAAAATTGGGCCTTAGGCACTGGTGCTGGTGCTACAACACTGCAACCCCTCACAGACACTCTAGTTGGAACGCAGGAACGAGCCCTGCTGCAAAGTATTGCATCAAAAATTGTAATTACACGCCCCTGTTAAACAGGGGCAGAAAAATTGGGCCTTAGGCACTGGTGCTGGTGCTACAACACTGCAACCCCTCACAGACACTCTAGTTGGAACGCAGGAACGAGCCCTGCTGCAAAGTATTGCATCAAAAATTGTAATTACACGCCCCTGTTAAACAGGGGCAGAAAAATTGGGCCTTAGGCACTGGTGCTGGTGTCACAACACTGCAACCCCTCACAGACACTCTAGTTGGAACGCAGGAACGAGCCCTGCTGCAAAGTATTGCATCAAAAATTTTAATCACACGCGGGCTGAAAAATTGTGCCTTAGGCATTGGTGGTGGCGCCCAGAACCAAAAATGTTCTTTCAAGCTATCAGCGTGATGATTGAGGAGGAAGAGGATAATTACTCAGGGATAGTCACTCAGCATCAGCATAGGCAGTCTTTGAAGGGATCTGAGATTTTAAAAAAAATTATTCGGTTACATTAGCATCAGGTGCTTGGTAGCTGGTGGTGATCCAAGACTGATTCATTTTTATGAAGGTCAGTCGATCGACCGAGTCGGTGGACAGACGCACCCTGTGATCGGTTACCACGCCTCCAGCAGCACTGAATGTGCGTTCCGAAAGAACGCTGGATGCAGGACAGGCCAGTAGCTCAATTGCATACTGTGCAAGCTCTGGCCAGTGATCCATCCTCAAGACCCAGTAACCCAGAGGATTTTCGGTGGGAAAGGTGTCCAAGTCTGATCTTGCCCCTAGGTATTCCTGCACCATGTAAAACAGACGCTGGCGATGGTTGCTGGAACCGATCATACCTTGGGGCTGCGGACCAAAAAATTGTCTGAACGCATCGGTCAGACGGCCACCTTCTCCACCGCTCCTTCTTTGACTGACCGAAGCCTCAGCAACACGTTGTCCAGAAACAGGAGTTTGTAACCTCCCAGTCTCTGGGAACGCGTTGCACAGACCTTTCTGCAAGGCCTCCTGAAGATGTTTCATCCTCTGCTCCCTCTGCGATGGCAAGATAAAGTCCGCAACCTTACCCTTGTAACGTGGATCAAGGAGGGTTGCCAGCCAGTATTGGTCCTTCTCCTTGATACCACGAATACGAGGATCCTTACGCAGGCTTTGCAGGATCAGGGAGGCCATGCAGCGTAGGTTTACTGAGGCATTCGATCCGGAGTCCTCTGGGTCACTAAGGACGACATGGTCTGCAGCCACCTCCTCCCAGCCACGTACAAGTCCATGTGTTTCTTGGGACTGATCCCTTAAAGACTGCTGCTGATGCTGAATGCCAGGCTCCACCTCCATACTGACACAATCTTCCTCCTCCTCCTCCTCGTCCTCTTCCTGTGTGATTGGCGGGAATGCAGAAACACTGTCTGGATAAAGGGGGCCTTGAGAGCTAAGGAAGTCCTCCTCTTCCTGCCTCTGTTCTGCCTCAAGTGCCCTGTCCATTATTCCACGCAGCGTGTGCTCCAACAGGTGGACAAGGGGGACAGTGTCACTGATGCGTGCACTGTCATTACTCACCATCCTCGTGGCCTCCTCAAATGGTGACAGGACAGTCCATGCATCCCTGATCATGGCCCACTGGCGTGGGGGAAAAAACCAAGCTCCCCTGACCCTGTCCTGGTGCCATAGTCACACAGGTACTCATTGATGGCCCTCTGCTGCGTGTGCAGCCGCTGCAGCATGGCCAACGTTGAGTTCCACCTGGTGGGCATGTCACAGATTAGGCGGTTCTTGGGCAGGTTAAACTCCTTTTGGAGGTCCGTCAGCCGAGCACTGGCATTATATGACCGGCGGAAATGCACACAGACTTTCCTGGCCTGCCTCAGGACATCCTGTAAGCCCGGGTACCTGCCCAAGAACCGCTGCACCACCAAGTTAAGGACGTGAGCCAAACAGGGCACATGGGTCATTTGTCCCTGTCGGAGGGCAGAGAGGAGGTTGGTGCCATTGTCGCAAACCACCATTCCTGCCTTAAGTTGGCGTGGCGTCAACCACCTTTGAACCTGCCCCTGCAGAGCTGACAGAACCTCTGCCCCAGTGTGGCTCCTGTCCCCCAAGCACACCAGCTCAAGCACCGCATGTCATCTTTTGGCCTGCGTATTTGCGTAGCCCCTTGAATGGCTACGGAGCACCGCTGGTTCCGAGGACAAAGCACAGGAAGAGGCCATGGAGGAAGAAGAAGAGGAGGGGGTGGAGGAGAGAGGTGTGTCACAATCATTAGCATTTTGGAGGCGTGGTGGTGGAACAACCTCCAACACTACTGCACCTTGTCCTGCATCCTTCCCAGCTGCCAGCAGTCACCCAATGCACCGTGAAACTTAAGTAACGTCCCTGTCCATGCCTGCTGGACCATGAGTCAGCGGTAATATGCACCTTACCGCTGACCGCCCTGTCCAGCGAGGCATGGACATTGCCTTCCACATGCCGGTAGAGAGCCGGAATCGCCTTCCGTGAGAAAAAGTGGCGTTTAGGTACCTGCCACTGAGGAACCGCACATTCCACAAACTCACGGAAGGGGGCAGAGTCTACCAACTGAAAAGGCAGCAGTTGAAGTGCTAGCAATTTTGCCAAGCTAGCATTCAACCGCTGCGCATGTGGATGGCTGGGAGCAAACTTCTTTCGGCGGTGCAGCAGCTGGGGCAGGGAAATTTGCCTGGTACAATCTGACGTTGGTGTACCAAAAGCAGATTGCCCACAAGTACTTGGCTGTGACACACCTAATTCTACACCTTCATTCCTCTCAGTGCAGGTCTCAGAGAGGACTGAAGGTATAGTGGGGTTGGAGATCTCAGCTGATGAGGAGCAAGGAGAGGTCCTCTTTGTTCTTTGGTGTGGGTCTTTTAGATACGCTTGCCAACGAACTGCATGGCAGGTCAACATATGTCTGGTCAAGCATGTGGTACCCAAGCGGGAGATGTTTTGGCCACGCGAGATACGCTTGAGACATATGTTGCAAATAGCAGCGGTGCGATCTGATGCACTCGTCTCAAAAAAGGCCCACACCAAAGAACTTTTTGAATAACGCGCAGAGACTGCAGCGCCCTGCACATGTGGAGCTTTGGGGTGTGATGCAGTCAATGTGCTGCCCTTAGGCTGGCCCCTGGAGGGCATCCTGCCTCGTTGGTGATGTGCCGCCTCCTCCTCCTCCTCCCCTCTCCTATCAGGCACCCACGTTGAGTCAGTGACCTCATCATCCCCTCCCTCCTCATCACTGGAGCAAACCTGGCAGTATGCTGCAGCAGGGGGAGCATGACTGCCAGATTGCTGTCCTTCTTGGGCACCCCCTCTGTCTGCGCTCATGTTACTGCCTTCATCGAGCTCAGTATCATCATCAGAGCCTTCCAAACGCTGGGCATCCTCCTGGAGCATGTGCCCAACACTGTGGTCAAACAGTTCGAGGGACTCCTCAGGAGGACATGGTGGGGCTAGGGAAGGAGTCACTGATGACATTGAGCCGAGGGAAGAGGCCGCTGCTTTGCCAGACAAAGTACCCTGGGCATGGGTGAGAGAGGATGAGGAGGATGAGGACGGCTTGGTCATCCACTCGACCAAGTCTTCCGCATGTTGTGGCTCAACACGGCCAGCTGCCGAAAAAAAGCCCAAGCGTGTCCCACGGCCACAGAGCCTGCTTGCCCTCTCTTATAGGCTTGTGACTGTCTGCCTCTCCTTCTTGGCCTTCCAGACATACTAATGGCCTGTAGCTACACTAAGCTGGGATATGTATATATATATATACACAGGTAGCTTTAGCTAAACACTGTGAGGTGGACGCACCCCACTAACTTGTAGGTTTAGCTGAACACTGTGAGGTGGACACACCACACTAACTTGTAGGTTTAGCTGAACACTGTGAGGTGGACGCACCACACTAACTTGTAGGTTTAGCTGAACACTGTGAGCAGGACGCACCCCACTAACTTGTAGGTTTAGCTGAACACTGTGAGCAGGACGCACCCCACTAACTTGTAGGTTTAGCTGAACACTGTGAGCAGGACGCACTGCACTAACTGTAAATAGTCTAGCTGCCTGACTGTGGTACTAATAGGATCAAAAGAACACCATTAATTTTCTTCAGGTAGCTGTATATACTGTAACAAGACAAGCCTGCCTGTCAGTAGGAAGATAACAGGAACGGATCTAGCTGAACACTGTGAGCAGGACACACTGCACTAACTTGTAGGTTTAGCTGAACACTGTGAGGTGGACGCACCACACTAACTTGTAGGTTTAGCTGAACACTGTGAGCAGAACGCACCCCACTAACTTGTAGGTTTAGCTGAACACTGTGAGCAGGACGCACTGCACTAACTGTAAATAGTCTAGCTGCCTGACTGTGGTACTAATAGGATCAAAAGAACACCAGTAATTTTCTTCAGGTAGCTGTATATACTGTAACAAGACAAGCCTGCCTGTCAGTAAGAAGATAACAGGAACGGATCTAGCTGAACACTGTGAGGTGGATGCACCACACTAACTTGTAGGTTTAGCTGAACACTGTGAGCAGGACGCACCCCACTAACTTGTAGGTTTAGCTGAACACTGTGAGCAGGATGCACTGCACTAACTGTAAATAGTCTAGCTGCCTGACTGTGGTACTAATAGGATCAAAAGAACACCAGTAATTTTCTTCAGGTAGCTGTATATACTGTAACAAGACAAGCCTGCCTGTCAGTAAGAAGATAACAGGAACGGATCTAGCTGAACACTGTGAGCAGGACGCACTGCACTAACTTGTAGATTTAGCTGAACACTGTGAGCAGGACGCACCGCACTAACTTGAAGGTTTAGCTGAACACTGAGCAGGACGCACCCCACTAACTTTTGTAGGTTTAGCTGAACACTGTGAGCAGGACGCACTGCACTAACTGTAAATAGTCTAGCTGCCTGACTGTGGTACTAATAGGATCAAAAGAACACCAGTAATTTTCTTCAGGTAGCTGTATATACTGTAACAAGACAAGCCTGCCTGTCAGTAAGAAGATAACAGGAACAGATATAGCTGAACACTGTGAGCAGGACGCACCGCACTAACTTGAAGGTTTAGCTGAACACTGAGCAGGACGCACCCCACTAACTTTTGTAGGTTTAGCTGAACACTGTGAGCAGGACGCACTGCACTAACTGTAAATAGTCTAGCTGCCTGACTGTGGTACTAATAGGATCAAAAGAACACCATTAATTTTCTTCAGGTAGCTGTATATACTGTAACAAGACAAGCCTGCCTGTCAGTAGGAAGATAACAGGAACGGATCTAGCTGAACACTGTGAGCAGGACGCACTAAACTAACTTGTAGGTTTAGCTGAACACTGTGAGGTGGACGCACCACACTAACTTGTAGGTTTAGCTGAACACTGTGAGCAGGACGCACCCCACTAACTTGTAGGTTTAGCTGAACACTGTGAGCAGGACGCACTGCACTAACTGTAAATAGTCAAGCTGCCTGACTGTGGTACTAATAGGATCAAAAGAACACCAGTAATTTTCTTCAGGTAGCTGTATATACTGTAACAAGACAAGCCTGCCTGTCAGAAAGAAGACAACAGGAACGGATCTAGCTGAACACTGTGAGGTGGACGCACCACACTAACTTGTAGGTTTAGCTGAACACTGTGAGCAGGACGCACTGCACTAACTGTAAATAGTCAAGCTGCCTGACTGTGGTACTAATAGGATCAAAAGAACACCAGTAATTTTCTTCAGGTAGCTGTATATACTGTAACAAGACAAGCCTGCCTGTCAGTAAGAAGATAACAGGAACGGATCTAGCTGAACACTGTGAGGTGGATGCACCACACTAACTTGTAGGTTTAGCTGAACACTGTGAGCAGGACGCACCCCACTAACTTGTAGGTTTAGCTGAACACTGTGAGCAGGATGCACTGCACTAACTGTAAATAGTCTAGCTGCCTGACTGTGGTACTAATAGGATCAAAAGAACACCAGTAATTTTCTTCAGGTAGCTGTATATACTGTAACAAGACAAGCCTGCCTGTCAGTAAGAAGATAACAGGAACGGATCTAGCTGAACACTGTGAGCAGGACGCACTGCACTAACTTGTAGATTTAGCTGAACACTGTGAGCAGGACGCACCGCACTAACTTGAAGGTTTAGCTGAACACTGAGCAGGACGCACCCCACTAACTTTTGTAGGTTTAGCTGAACACTGTGAGCAGGACGCACTGCACTAACTGTAAATAGTCTAGCTGCCTGACTGTGGTACTAATAGGATCAAAAGAACACCAGTAATTTTCTTCAGGTAGCTGTATATACTGTAACAAGACAAGCCTGCCTGTCAGTAAGAAGATAACAGGAACAGATATAGCTGAACACTGTGAGCAGGACGCACCGCACTAACTTGAAGGTTTAGCTGAACACTGAGCAGGACGCACCCCACTAACTTTTGTAGGTTTAGCTGAACACTGTGAGCAGGACGCACTGCACTAACTGTAAATAGTCTAGCTGCCTGACTGTGGTACTAATAGGATCAAAAGAACACCATTAATTTTCTTCAGGTAGCTGTATATACTGTAACAAGACAAGCCTGCCTGTCAGTAGGAAGATAACAGGAACGGATCTAGCTGAACACTGTGAGCAGGACGCACTAAACTAACTTGTAGGTTTAGCTGAACACTGTGAGGTGGACGCACCACACTAACTTGTAGGTTTAGCTGAACACTGTGAGCAGGACGCACCCCACTAACTTGTAGGTTTAGCTGAACACTGTGAGCAGGACGCACTGCACTAACTGTAAATAGTCAAGCTGCCTGACTGTGGTACTAATAGGATCAAAAGAACACCAGTAATTTTCTTCAGGTAGCTGTATATACTGTAACAAGACAAGCCTGCCTGTCAGAAAGAAGACAACAGGAACGGATCTAGCTGAACACTGTGAGGTGGACGCACCACACTAACTTGTAGGTTTAGCTGAACACTGTGAGCAGGACGCACTGCACTAACTGTAAATAGTCTAGCTGCCTGACTGTGGTACTAATAGGATCAAAAGAACACCAGTAATTTTCTTCAGGTAGCTGTATATACTGTAACAAGACAAGCCTGCCTGTCAGTAAGAAGATAACAGGAACGGATTTATCTGAACACTGTGAGCAGGACGCACTGCACTAACTGTAAATAGTCTAGCTGCCTGACTGTGGTACTAATAGGATCAAAGGAACACCAGTAATTTTCTTCAGGTAGCTGTAAATACTGTAACAAGACAAGCCTGCCTGTCAGTAGGAAGATAACAAGAACGGATCTAGCTAAACTGAATACAGTGTATATATATATATGCAACACCTGGGATGCATATATATACACAATACACTGTAAGTGCAGCTAACTGACTGACTGTTCTGCCTAATCTATCTAACTCAAATCAAATGTCACTGTCTGTCTCTCTCTCTCTCTCAATGAAAGCCGGAACACACACTACACAGGGGCGCCGTGCAGGCGGCCTTATATAGTGTGAGGCGTGTACTAAATCCCCTGAGCCATAATTGGCCAAAGCCTCCTTGGCTTTGGCCAATTATGGCTCTCTGTTCAGGCGGCGCTGTGATTGGCTAAGCATGCGGGTCATAGTGCATGCTTGGCCAATCATCAGCCAGCAATGCACTGCGATGCTGCAGTGAATTATGGGCCGTGAAGCGCCACACGAATTTGGCGCGAACGGCCCATATCGTTCGCAATTCGACGAACGATCGAACAGCCGATGTTCGAGTCGAACATGGGTTCGACTCGAACACAAAGCTCATCCCTAGTGCAGAGGATGAAACATCTTGAGGACACCTTAAGGAGGAGTTTATGTAATGCCTTTCCAGACTCTGGCAGGTTACAGTCTCATGAAAAAGCTAGCTTTGAGACTTCTGTTCATCAGAGGAGGAGCGGTGGAGAGGTGCATTTCAAAAAAATGTTAGCCCTCGGTGCCCAGGGCTGTCAGCTTCCACATCTCATTGACAGCATCTGCATCATATGATGGGAGGTTATTTATGGATGAAAACATGCATGGAGAGCTTTCCAGTCACGATCCACTGGGTTACTGGGTCATGAGAATAGACCACTGACCAGAACTTGCCCAGTATGCAATTGAGCTGCTGGGCTGCCTTGCATCCAGTGTGCTTTTCGAAAAAGCATTCAGTGCTGCCGGAGGTTTTGTGAAAGATAAAAGAGAACGTCTGTCCACAGACTCCATTGACCGGCTGACATTGATCAAAATGAATCATTCCTAGATTAGCAGCAGATATCAAGCCCCTTATGCTGATGTCACAGATTAAGTGTTTTTTTTTTTGGGATGTGGAATCTCTGCAAGACTGTCTAGGCTGCCTAACTTTGTGGGTGTTGATTTTATCTGGAAGAAATGTTTTGGTATAGGTTTCATGGGCACAATTAACACCCAATTAACACCCAAGGCCCTTTATTTACGCGCCTGTTTGACAGGTACATTTCATTTACATTTTTTACAGAAAGGCCAATTCTTGCTTTTACAAGAGTACCTCTGTAGGGTTATGGTGTGAAGGCACCACCAACACCCAAAGCCCAATTTTTCCACCACTGTTTGACCGGGGCATATAATTTACGTTTTTTACAGCAAGGCTAATTCTTGCTTTCATCAACAGTACCTCTATAGGGCTATGGTGTGAAGGCACCTCCAACACCCAAAGCTGAATTTTTCCGCTCATGTTATTTCTATCCAAAATTTATCCAAAAAATCTCTAATCTTGTTCTGAGTGCACTAAATTGTGGCCTCATCATACAGACTGCAGCAGGTTTTATTGTTTCACTTTAAAAGGGTTGTAAAGTTTCAAGGTTTTTCACCTTAATGCATTCTATGCATTAAGGTGAAAACCTTCTGTGCTGCAGCTGCCCCAGAGCTCCCCTTTTTCTTACCTGAAACCATCGGTTTCAGCAATGAGCACAAGCCCAGCAGCTCCAGCCACTGTCTCCGTCCTCATTGGATAGATTGATATCCATTGGCTACTGCTGCTGTCAATTAAATCCAGTGACACAAGAGCGGGGGGGAGGCACATCCTACTGTCTGTGTCAATTGACAAAGCAGCAGGACTCATGAGCATGCCCACACGGGTGCCCCCAGGGAAAGCGGTTCTCTGTGGGGGCACCCGATGAAGAAAAGGAGGCAGGAGCGCTGCTGGGGCACCACAGAAGAGGAGGATCGGGGCTTCTCTGTGCAAAACCCTTGCACAGAGCAGGTAAGTATAACATGTTTGTTATTTAAAAAAACAAAAGACCTTTACAATCACATTATGCATCATTAAATCACTGCTCATTTAAAATGATCTTTTTTTACCATTATTGGATTTTTTTATTCACTTTCACTTTTGATAATGGTAAACAGGGCAAACATAGAGGGCGAATCTTCCTAACTTGGCAAACAAATAACAAAAACAACCTGACAAGTTTTCTGATCCCTCTCCACTCTATCCAAAACCTAAAAAAAGTTTTGCTTTTAATTACAATTTAAGGTACTTTATTTTTAGTAGAAAATTATATTCCTACCAGTACTCAGATGCTCCATGGTCTTACAGTAAGGCTGCATTTACATTACAGCCTTTTGACATCACCAAGGTATGAATGACAAAGCGAGGGACTCACATTCAAGATGCCATTCATTTGAATAACACCTCAAATCGCAGTGCGGGTCTGCCGCGATTGTGCTGCAAAAAACGTGCTGCAATCGCGGATTGACACTCAAAAGTAGCTCCTGAAATATTTTTGGGTGACATGCATCCCGCGATGTGGGTTGGCGCGATTGCAGTACGTTTTATCACGCGACAATTGCGGCAGACCTGCACAGCAATTTGAGGTGTCATTTAAATGAATGGCATCTCGAATGCGAATCCTGTGTTTTGTCATTTACACCTTGGCGCTGTCAAATCGCGGGCAGATCCGTGGCAAATCTGCCCACGATTCAAAACGCTGTAGTGTGAATGCAGCCTAAGTCCTGGATTATTATATTAAACATGATCATTGTTATACATTTCCAGGCACCAGCATCAGAGTGTGAAATTAAACTGTAGGGAACTGTAAGGAGATAGCTGCAAAAAACAAGCCAGAGTGTCCATGAAGATTTTTTTTAATCCAATTTATGGTATGTACTTTCTTAAAATCAAATTCATCGTGAGATATTCTGTAATGTTGAAAACACTCATCCAAGTGGCTTTTGCGGTTCAAATTAGTATCAGGCACATACCCCAGCACTTGAAGCCATATCAGCAACTCAGTCAACCTAATTCCATCGCCATGGTGTCATAAAATATGTCAAAGCAGATGTTGAATGTTCAAGAACATGACGAGAGGTATGAAAGATTGCGAAAGTAAGCTGTTCTAATTTCCATAATCCAATCACTATGGTGCCATGAAGTTTTGGGACAGGTGGTAATTGTGTGAGTTACAGGGCTGAATGTGTGAATTGTTTGATCTCTGGGGCTGTGGATATGGGGTAACACAATAATGTCACCCACACTTGCATGTTCACTGCCTGATTTATCTTAATTGAAGTTGGTATGTAGCAGTATCAGGCAAACAGCAATGAGTAACTTGATGTTTATTGAATTAATTCCAGGAGAATTGACAATGCAGATAGAATGGTCGGAAGGTATGCAATAGTGTTATACAAATAATAACAGTTAATGAAGCTATCTAAGTAACAGGGATGCATAAGAATATCTTCCACACTTGATCACTAGTTGGCATCATGTAGTATTTAAGTTCACATTAAGTTCACATGCAAAACTAAATGCACAGATTAGAACAAATGCAGCTACTTGGGGTTCCCTGAAAATAGGTTTGTAACATCTCTCTCACTAGAAGACTGTAGCTTTTTAGTTCAGGGAGTGGGAGGCAAGGAACCACAGGTAAGCTCCACAAAGGTAAGACTAGAGGATTCTTTGTCCTGGAGGTTCATGTGGCTGAAGGTAATGCCACCCCACTGGAAAGGCAGTATTTGCAGAACCAGTCAGCACAGTGTCCACTGTGGCTTACAAAGAGGCTGTGTGCTTTTGAAATACCTGGTGGCCCTGTATGTAGAATACAACATAAGACGGCCTAGTGCCTGGTAAAACCTTGTATGCCCAGTCCCATCAGGCATGGTCCCTTTGAGTACTTGGGGTCCTGCAGGAGCTGGAATTTATATCCCTTGGGCTAGTCTAGGGGTCCAGGGGGTGATTGGAACCCAACGAATTGTGGAAGCCCAGGAAATACTGGGGAAGCAAGTTAAAGGGGCCACTCCCACCTTGAGGAAAGTGAGTAAAGGAGTACTCTGCTATAGTCACTGTCTGAAGCTGCGCTGAGCACCTTATGCTGGTCCAACACATTACAATCTCCTTTAGATCTACAAACAAACATGTTTGTTATTTTTCTTTTGCAAAAAACTATTTTTTAATCTAACATTTTTTTTACAGTAATCGGTATTTGAAGGCATTGAAATTAGAACTACCTTCTCAAATGAATGTCTCCTGATACTTGGTAACCCAAGCTGTGTCTTTTTCATGAGGATCTGTTGCCTGAAAATAGCTGTTATGCTTAGTTGTGCTCCTTTACTAAATCATGCCATACATTCATAAAAATGTTTTTTTTTTTTTTAATTGTATGGCCTACTAGAGCTGTTGAAAGTTCTCTTTACTAGATTGTTGTGCTCTTTACTAGATGTTTTTAGCCCAATTCTGTGCTGCTGCCCATGTTTATATTGTGGAAACTAAAGAAAACTTGACTATATTTTTTTTATAATTTTTTTAACATTTGTATTTATTTTTCATGTTCCTGTCCAAGTTTAACTTGTTGTAATGGTGTATATAACCAAAAGTATTTGTCATAGTTGACATACTCCATTGTTGCACTTTTGTAAACAATTTATTTTTTTTAAAGTTCTTGATGTTAAATTTTAGCCAATGTTTGCATTTAATTTTCACTGCACGTCATGCCTTTTTTATTTAATAAATAAATCAAATAAATAAATAAATACTTGTGTACTCGTGATGTATAATGCCACATTTTTGTGCTCAGTTGTGCTCAGTTGTGTTCAGACATGAGTCTGAGCCACCCCACCAGGAAGCTTTTCTGGCAGGGACATTTTTTTTCTTCTCAATGACACCACCAATGCAGGGACATATTTTCCTTTTAGTGACACCATAGACTCAAGGATTTTTTTTCTTTTCAGTGACAGCTAATTTTTTCCACCAATTCAAAGACATTTTCTCATTTCAGTGACAACTAACTCAGGGACATTTTTTTCTTTGAAGTGATCACAACTAACTCAGAACCTCTCAGAGCAGTGCAGAACTGGGGCAATATCTGTGCACCGATTTTGCATGTCACAAACATTTCAAACATTGGTATGCACCACTATGGGCCCCGTCCCCATCTCCACCCAACAATGGGGATTTGGTGATGTCTAATAGGAGGAGGGTTGTGGGGTGCCGGGGTGGGGGGGGCACAGTTTTCCACCTTCTCCCTGGGCACTGAATGACCTTGTCCTGGCACTGGTACCAATGGTGAGTGGTACCAATGTTTAGGGTGGTATGCGCCAAGGAGCTTTTGCCCAGAATGTAGACTGCTTGCGTTTCAGGCATCCACCCTAGGCGCACACCACCATAAAAGTTAGTACAGCTCATTTCAATGTTCAGTTGCAGCAGCTTTCAGTGGCTTATTGTCAAGTCTACCCCAACGCAGGTGGTCAGACACTATAGCTGGCCACTGTGTTCTTCACCTTTTCCCATAAGGCAAGCAGGCCTACCGGTACTCAGTTGCACCCAATGTCTTATACACAATGCTATAGTGCCTGGCTACCACACCAGGGCAGGCGTGAACTTAGCAAAGCAAACAGGTACTTGCGGTTGGCAGACAGGTAGAGTGGTTCTATGACAGTCCAGGCAAAATGCAGGCTGAGTTTAGGGAATAGTCTAAAATCTGGTTCAAGGTCATAAACAGGAATCTCCAATCTAGCAGAACAGGGCAGACAGACAGGGGGCTCGATCAGGAATTACACACTTATCACTCTCTATCACAAGCATGTGAGTGAGTGTTTGGCTGGCTTATAACAAGTTTGGTTTCCAGGAGCACTAGATGCTCCTGACACTTATGGAGTTGTACAGGCTGCCAGAAGATGGGGCTGGACAATGTACCTCTGCCTTCTGCATGAATGATAATGCCGGAATCTCATGCACAGGGGCTAAATGCCCAGTGTGCATGAGGCCTCAGAAAAGTTGGATTTTGGCTACGAAACTCCTCCAAGCTGAGATTGGGGTAAATTGAGTGGGCATTAGTAACTGGAGTGTATCAGTATAAGCTATATTGCTTTTTAGTTGATAACCTGGGGATCTAAAAACCATTTGTTTTCATGCCTGTATGTAATGTAGAAGAGGTATTCCCAAACATACCCACCATAAGGTTCTTATTGTCTCACAAAAAGCTTGACTAATCAAATTATTATTAACTAGGCCTGTTGAGTTACTGTACTGCAGCCACCACTCAAATTCAACTTTGACTCTATAGTGTGATTGGTGATTTTATGTGAAAATCTGCCAGCCCCATAAAATTATATTATTATCAGCAGCAGACCCAGAATAGGACTCATAGGGTGGAGATTTACTAAAACTGGAAAGAGCAAATTCTGGTGCAGCTCTTCATATGAATCAATCAGCTTCTTGGTTTTATTGTCAAAGCTTAATTGAATAAGCTGAAGTTAGAAGCTGATTGGCTACCATGCACAGTTGCACCAGTGAGTGCACCAGTTTTAGTAAATCTCCCCCATATTGATATTTCTGTATTTCAAAGCCGGTAATTCCTCCTGTATTGATTTGTATTGTAAGTGTACTGTCTGCCCTCATGTTGTAAAGCGCTGCGTAAACTGTTGGCGCTATATAAATCCTGTTTATTATTAATAATAATAATAATAATAATAAATCCTTTAGCTGAAATAAACATATTTTATATTGGCCCTTGTATATGAATATAAGTTGTGGACCTTGGATTGTGGGCTCCTTGAAGGTAGGGACCAATGTGAGTGTGCGATGTATGTGTAGAGCACTGCGTAAATTGATGGCACTATATGGGTACCTTAACCACTTCAGCCCCAGAGGATTTTACCCCCTTCCTGACCAGAGCACTTTTTGCGATTCGGTACTGCGTCGCTTTAACTGAAATTGCGCAGTCATGCGACGTTGTACCCAAACAAAATTGACGTTCTTTTTTTTTCCCACAAAAAGAGCTTTCTTATGGTGGTATTTGATCACCTCTGTGGTTTTTATTTTTTGCGCTATAAACAAAAAAAGAGCGAAAATTTTGAAAAAAAACGCAATATTTTTTACTTTTTGCTATAATAAATATCCCCCAAAAATATATAATTTTTTTTTTCCCCTCAGTTTAGGCCGATATCTATTCTTCTACATATTTTTGGTAAAAAAAAAAAAAAAAAAGCAATAAGCGTATATTGATTGTGCAAAATTTATAGCGTCTACAAAATAGGGGATAGTTTTATGGCCTTTTTTCTTTTTAATTTTTTTTTTTATTAGTAATGGCGTCGATCTGCAATTTTTATCGGGACTGCGACATTATGGCAGACACATCGGACATTTTTGACACATTTTTGGGACCACTGTCATTTATACAGCAATCAGTGCTATAAAAATGCATTGAGTACTGTGTAAATGACACTGGCAGTGAAGGGGTTAACCAATAGGGGGTGGCGAAGGGGTTAAGTGTGTCCTAGGGAGTGATTCTAACTGTGAGGGGCTGGGCTTGAACACACAGGACAGTAATCACTGCTCTCGATGACAGAGAGCAGTAGATCACTGTCCTGTCACTAGGCAGAACGGGGAAATGCTTTGTTTACAAAAGCATCTCCCTGTTCTTCCTCTCCGTGACACGATCACGGGCACCCGGCGGACATTGAGTCTGCGGGACCCGTGTTCACGGAGACCGCAGCGGCGCGCACGCGCTCGTGACACCACTTATTAAAGGGGACCTACCTGTACGCCCTTTTGCCTGCCAGTGCCATTCTCCCGACGTACATCGGCGTGCGCTGGTCGGCAAATGGTTAAATAAAAATAATAATATAATAGATGAGCATCTTAATGAGACACAATGTATAGGGAGAGGTGCAATTGTGGACACGCACCCACACTCACTCAGGTTGAACTGGATGGACTGGTGTCTTTATTCAACCTTATTAACTATGTAACTACTATAAAGACATTTTACTACTATAAGAGAAAGGGATAAACAGGGACTGAATCCTAGAAGCTGTGCCTATTACTGACTTACCATGCCTTGTCCTGCACTGTCTTTCTGTAGAGGAGGCCATCTTGGCAAAGGAATGGGTTTGCGTCCTCATGACAAAGACCTGAACAAAGAGAACAGTGAGCAGCATAGTAGTAACATTACCAAACCTCAAAATTGACCCTAAAAAATTACTAAACATCCTAAGACTAGCAGCCAAAGGCAGCAGTACCTTAGATCTCCCACTGCAGATATACTGTATAGGTATGAAGCAATAGAACAAGAGTGCCTAGGCACACTCACATATAAAAAAGTGCACTGCTATTTTTCAGGAGGAATACCAGACAAAAGGGTGTGGGTACTCCTTAAAGTGGAGGTCCGCCCAAAAAAAAACCAAAAAAAACCAGCAGCTACACATATTGCAGCTGCTGGCTTTTAATAATAGGACACTTACCTGACCTGGAGTGCAGCGATGTCGACACTGCAGCTGATGCTGCCACCGCCATTGCGGGTAAGGGTACCCAGAAGTGTAGACTTTAGGCTTCATGCCAGGAACCCTACTGTGCATGCGCGAGGCCAGCTCTTCTCTCCTACTGGCCCGGCGACAGGGGAAGAAGGAGGGAGGAGCCCTAGCCGTGACATCATTATCCGCGGCTGAGGCTCCCGGAAGTGGGAAAGGATACCTGTCAAAGACAGGTATCCTGGCCCCCCCTCCCCCCCCCGAAAGGTGCCAATTGTGGCACCGGAGGGGGGGGGGGAATCAGATGAGAGCGGAAGTTCCACTTTTGGGTGGAACTTCGCTTTAAGTAAAATTAACAATTCCATATGTTGATACAACAGATCTTCTCTTTCTGAGTTCGGGTCCACTTTAATCAAACAATACTCTATTCTCAGCCAAATTTAGAATTAAAAAAACCTCCTACACAGCATAATTTCTACAAAGTTAAGATTATTATTTTGTGTAACATTCATGTGAACCGTATCATAAAAAAGATAAACACTTCTGGGAGAAAAAAAAATCCCTTTAAGACTATGGCAATCATTACCCTGCCAGGGTTGGCAACTGTTCAGAAATTTACAGACAGTCTGTAAAAAAAAGCCCACTAATTAAGATTGTCCATAAAGTCTGTAAGTAAATTAAGTCTGTTAAAAAAAAGGATTTCTTTTTTTACTATGTTTGAGTATCAGTCAATCACAGAGAATTTATACTGATGATCTGGTGCTGTAAAAATAGTATTTGTTGGTGTTCTCACAAAGAAGTCTCTGTACGCCATACATGAGTATACAATGTAATGCCAAGCTGCCTTTGTTTTGCTTCTGTCATATACCGTGGACTGCAGTTCAAGAGCAACTAAAGCTAATAAGTGAACTGTTAATGGTGTTTAGTTAATACTGCAACTGGATTGTGATAAAATAGGAAAGCCACTTCATAAAGAGACTATGTCTTCACATTTTCCGGTATCAGCTGACTGTTTTACAATCACCATAATATCTACTTGCACTAGCTCCCATTGCTGCAGCAATCTGTGCAATCTATAAAAAATAAAACATTTGTTTAAAGTACTCTTAAAAAAGTACACTTCAGTTAAAATTAGGGTAGGTATCTACCCTATATTGGCATACTGGAAAACATATCAGATACAAAAGGCCGATGTAAGCCCCATGGGTGTCCTAATACACAGATCACACAGGACAAGAATGCTACCAGTGGCTCCTAATACACAATGCTGGACCAGCTGTCAGACAGCCAAGCCCTGCTGGTTACCTGGGAAGATTTTTTTTTCTGTGGGGTATAGCTATCAGTTTCACAACTGGTCTACCTCTGTATATTAGAAGCTTCTGTATTAGCCCATGTGCCAAGGAAGCCTGTAATTGTTGTTGTTCCTATATAATCCACTTGTAACCTTCATATAAAGCATACTGTATCCATGGTCAAAATGTTAAATCATGTATTTATTTCCACATTGTATTTCAATTATTTCTAGAAGAAAGCACAACAGGGAGCTGGAATTAGCAAAATCAAAGCAACGCCATTTATTAAACAATAGCACACTTACATTTTTAAAGCAATCTAAGAGGCAATGAGAGAGAAAATAACAGTACAGACAATCAAGGCTTGACAAAGGAGACGGGCCATTGAAATGCGTAGCAGCCCACCTACACCCGACATCACCCAGTGAATCTGACATCTAGCCACCTTTGTTTGCGCCCATAGACGCCTCCGGCCTGCCCTTCCTTCTCTACTAGCTTTGCATGGTTGCTTGCTACTGCATGATCGGCCACAGTTTCTGTGCACTTTGCTGTTTAATGGTTACTTCATGTTCCACCTCAGGGTGGATAATGTGCTTTTTTCTTTTGAAGGTTAACCACTTCAGCCCTAGAAGGATTTACCCCCTTCCTGACCAAAGCATTTTTTACAATTCGGCAATGCGTTGCTTTAGCTGATAATTGGTGGTCGTGCGATGTTGTATCCAAACAAAATTGATGTCCTTTTTTTCCCCACAAATAGAGCTTTCTTTTGGTGGTATTCGATCACCTCTGCATTTTTTTTTTTTTTTTTGCGCTATAGACAAAAAAAAGAGCGACAATTTTGAAAAAAAAGCAATTTTTTTTACTTTTTGCTATAATAAATATCCCCAAAAAATATGTAAAATAAAATAATTTTTTCCTTAGTTTAGGCTGATATGTGTTCTTCTACATATATTTAGTAAAATAAAATCGCAATAAGTGTATATTGATTGGTTTGAGCAAAAGTTATAGCATCTACAAAATAGGGGATAGATTTATGGCATTTTTATTATTATTTTTTTTTTTTTACTAGTAATAGCGGCAATCTGCGAATTTTACATTATGGCGGACACATCGGACACTTTTGACACTATTTTGGGACCATTGTCATTCATACAGCGATCAGTGCTATAAATAGCCACTGATTACTGTATAAATGACAGTGGCAGGGAAGGGGTTAAACACTAGGGAACGATCAAGGGGTTATGTGTGTTCTAGGGAGTGATTCTAACTGTGGGGGGGATGGGCTACCACTGACATGACAGCGATCACTGCTCTCGATGACAGGATTACATAGGCATCTCCCCATTCTGCCTTTCCATCTCACAATCGCGGGCCGTCGGCGAACATCGAGTTCGCGGGGCCGCGGCAAATTCGAAGGGACATACAGGTACGCCCATTCGCCATTCTGCCAACATATATGTGTGTGCGGCGGACGGCAAGTGGTTAAAGTGCTTTTAACATATAAGTGTGCTTTTGTAATAAACTGCATAGCTTAGATTCTACTAACTCCAGCACCTCGCTTGTGCTTTCTTATATACAGTCAGGTCCAAAAATTTACATCCAAATCAGGTGAATGGTGTAGGAATTACAATAGTTTATATATGTGCCTCCCAATTTTTAAAGGACCAAAAGTAATGGGACAGATTAACAATCATTCATCAAACTTTCACTTTTTAATACTTGGTTGCAAATCCTTTGCAGTTAATTATAGCCTGAAGTCTAGAACGCATAGACATCACCAGAGGCTGGGTTTCATCCCTGGTGATGCTCTGCCAGGCCTCTACTGCAACTGTCTTCAGTTCCTGCTTGTTCTTGGGGCATTTTCCCTTCAGTTTTGTCTTCAGCAAATGAAATGCATGCTCAATCGGATTCAGGTCAGGTGATTGACTTAGCCATTGCATAACATTCCACTTCTTTCCCTTAAAAAACTCTTTGGTTGCTTTTGCAGTATGCTTCGGGTCATTGTCCATCTGCACTGTGAAGCGCCGTCCAATGAGTTCTGAAGCATTTTGCTGAATATGAGCAGATAATATTGCCCAAAACACTTCAGAATTCATCCTGCTGCTTTTGTCAGCAGTCACATCATCAATAAATACAAGAGAACCAGTTCCATTGGCAGCCATACATGCCCACGCCATGACACTACCACCACCATGCTTTACTGATGAGGTGGTATGCTTTGGATCATGAGCAGTTTCTTTCCTTCTCCATACTCTTCTCTTCCTATCGCTCTGGTACAAGTTGATCTTGGTCTCACTTGTCCATAGGATGTTGTTCCAGAACTGTGAAGGCTTTTTTAGATGTTGTTTGGCAAACTCTAATCTGGCCTTCCTGTTTTTGAGGCTCACCAATGGTTTACATCTTGTGGTGAACCCTCTGTATTCACTCTGGTGAAGTCTTCTCTTGATTGTTGACTTTGACACACAAACACCTACCTCCTGGAGAGTGTTCTTGATCTGGCCAACTGTTGTGAAGGGTGTTTTCTTCACCAGGAAAAGAATTCTTCGTTCATCCACCACATTTGTTTTCTGTGGTCCTCCGGGTCTTTTGGTGTTGCTGAGCTCACCGGTGCGTTCTTTCTTTTTAAGGATGTTCCAAACAGTTGATTTGGCCACAACTAATGTTTTTTCTATCTCTCTGATGGATTTGTTTTGTTTTGTTTTTAGCCTAATGATGGCTTGCTTCACTGATAGTGACAGCTCTTTGGATCTCATATTGAGAGTTGACAGCAACAGATTCCAAATGCAAATAGCACACTTGAAATGAACGCTGGACCTTTTATCTGCTCCTTTTAATTGGGATAATGAGGGAATAACACACACCTGGCCATGAAACAGCTGAGCAGCCAATTGTCCCATTACTTTTAGTCCCTTAAAAAGTGGGAGGCACATATACAAATTGTTGTAATTCCTACACTGTTCACCTGATTTGGCTGTAAATACCCTCAAATTAAAGTTGAAAGTCTGCAGTTAAAGCACGATTTGTTTGTTTCATTTCAAATCCATTGTGGTGGTGTATAGAGCCAAAAAGACTGCAAAATACTGCAAAAGCAACCAAAGAGTTTTTTAAGGGAAAGAAGTGGAATGTTATGCAATGGCCAATCAATCACCTGACCTTAATCCGATTGAGCATGCATTTCACTTGCTGAAGACAAAACTGAAGACAAATGCCCCAAGAACAAGCAGGAACTGAAGACAGTTGCAGTAGAGGCCTGGCAGAGCATCACCAGGGATGAAACCCAGCGTCTGGTGAGGTCTATGCGTTCCAGACTTCAGGCTGTAATTGACTGCAAAGGATTTGTAACCAAGTATTAAAAAGTGAAAGTTTGATGAATGATTGTTAATCTGTCCCATTACTTTTGGTCCCTTAAAAAGTGGGAGGCACATATATAAACTGTTGTAATTCCTACACCATTCACCTGATTTGGATGTAAATACCCTCAAATTAAAGCTGAAAGTCTGCAGTTAAAGCACATCTTGTTCGTTTCATTTCAAATCCATTGTGGTGGTGTATAGAGCCATAAAGATTAGAATTGTGTCGATGTCCCAATATTTATGGACCTCACTTAATGTTGTTGGATCCTTCCCAGATCTGTTATGGGAGCTGCAGGAGTTTTTGGATCTTTTTTTTCCTTCTGTCTCTTTCATTGGAACTGCTGTATACATGGAATTCTATGACATATATTTACTATGCCCTGTAAGTAGGCACTGTTGTGTCACACATTTCACAGAGCCTGCCTTCAGAAGTACAGAGGTGGTGAGAGGAGGAGTTTCAGGAGGTGGAGTCAGTACAGGAATCAGTGCTTGCAGGCAGCAGGGTACCATCAGGGGCTGATCCAGGAGGGGACAAAAGGACAATTGCCGCCCCCCCCCGGGAAAATATTGAGCAGGCCAGCGGGTGAGTGTGCCCAGTGGGAGGGCCGGCGGGTGAGCGGATGGGCAGGCCTGTGACTGGGCAGGCAGGCGGGTGAGCTAGCTGGTGGGTGAGCGGATGGGCAAGCAGTCCAGTAAGCGGACGGGCAATCCAGTGAGTGAGCGGGCGAGTGAGCAGAGAGATGACATCATCTCTCACAGCCTGCCCTGCATCACCGCAGTTCTGCCCTCACTGTGCAGCCTTGAGCAACAGAGAGACTACATCATCTCTCACTGCCTGTGCTCATTCTGGGACACCAGGTACACAGCCACTGGCAAGTGACAATCCGCATCTTGTGGCAAGTGACAATCCGCATCTTGCGGCAAGTAACTATCCGCATCTTGCGACAAGTGACAATCTGTATTTTGTGGTAAGTGACAAACCGCATCTTGTGGCAAGTGACGTGGCATGTGACAATCCGTATCTCATGGCAGGTGACGTGGAAAGTGACAATCCGCATCTGGTAGCAGACAACGCGGCAAGTAACAATCCGCATCTGGTGGCAGGTGATGTGGTAAGTGACAATCCACATCTGGTGACAGATGACATGGCAAGTGACAATCCACATCTGGTGGCAGGTGACGTGGCAAGTGACAATCCAGATCTAGTGGCAGGGGACGTGGCAAGTGACAATGCACATCTTGTGGCAGGCAACATGACAAGTGATGTGGCAAGTGACATGACAAATGACAAGCTGTATCTGGTGGCAGGTGACGTGGCAAGTGACAAGCTTCATCTAGTGGCAGGCGACCTGGCAAGTGACAACCTGCATCTGGTGGCAGGTGACATGGCAAGTGACAAGCTTCATCTAGTGGCAGGCGACCTGGCAAGTGACAAGCTGCATCTGGTGGCAGGCCATGTGGCAAGTGACAAATCCACATCTGGTGGCAAGTAACGTGGCAAGTAATAAGCTGCGTCTGGTGGCAAGTGATGGTGGCAACTGACAATCCGCATCTGGTGGCAGGCGATGTGGCAAGTGACAAGCTGCATCTGGTGGCAGGTGACATGGCAAGTGACAAGCTTCATCTAGTGGCAGGCGACCTGGCAAGTGACAAGCTGCATCTGGTGGCAGGTGACATGGCAAGTGACAAGCTTCATCTAGTGGCAGGCGACCTGGCAAGTGACAAGCTGCATCTGGTGGCAGGCCATGTGGCAAGTGACAAATCCGCATCTGGTGGCAAGTAACGTGGCAAGTAATAAGCTGCATCTGGTGGCAAGCGATGGTGGCAACTGGCAATCCGCATCTGGTGGCAGGCGACGTGGCAAGTGACACACTGTGGCCAACACCAGCCATTCCCCCAACAAATTGCCAGGGAAAAACCCCATTCAACCCCCCCTTTGGGCCTTGGCATCATTTTATTTCATGTAGCCAGTCTCCGGTGCCAAAAAGGTTGGGGACCGCTGCTGTAGCGTATCAGGAGACCCACGGGAAGATCACAAAGATCTCCTGTAAAGTTCATAAAAGTGTTAAGAATGCCACAACTGTCAGAGCTGGCCTTAACACTTTCATCACTTTATTTTTTGGCAGTGCCCCTCCCAAGACTAGACTCTGGATCCACCCCTGGGTACCGCGGGACATGTAGTCCTTAGAAATTGAAAATAAACAGCAGAGGAGAAGCTGCAAAGCATGTAAGGAATCCAGGAAGTTGAGGAAAGACATGATCAGCAAGCAGGCAGCTCACAACATGAACAGAGATATTTATATTGGATTTTAAAAATTAACTATTGTTTTTATTGATATTACAATTCTGATGTTATAATGTGAAAGTGTATGCTGTGACCATTGATTTCCTTTTACCAACTGAATGGATTGTTTTACAACGTGATTAGTACAATCACCTTAATAGTAAATTATTAAAGTGATTGCAAATTATCACCTTGTAAAACAATTCATTTAGTTTAAAATAGAAATGAAAGGCAAAATATCTTTGTATAGATATAAAAAAATATAAATACCTTTTTTCCCTTTTTTATAAGTGATCACATTCCCTCTGTTTGCAGCTGCATAAGAGCTGGGGGAGGAGAAGCAGCAGCACACTGAGCTTCCCAGTAAAAGGCTGTGCAGGGGGGGCATGCCAGGACAAGTCTGATCATTGGAGGAGAGCACACTGAGTTCCCAGCATAGCTAGAGAACTGACCACGCTGTACTCTCCTGCTTAGTGTGGATGTTGCAGGGTGTCTCCCTCCTCATGCTGCAGCTGGTCTCACCTGGCTGGAGGGCCTGGGACTCCTTCGGCTGTCACTCTCTGGCTCCACCCTTCTGCCATTCCTGATTAGCTGTCCGGGGGTGGGGGGTAGGCAATCTGCGCCGCTGAACAAGGAATCTAAGTTTTCACACAGCAAGGAGCCGCAGGAGAGCGGTGATGCGGGGCGGGCAGTATTAGATGATGTCATCTCTCTGCTCCCCGCAGCACCTCCGACATTAGATGATGTCATCTCTCTGCTCCCCGCAGCACCTCCGACACTGAGACAGAGCACTGGTTTTGAGGGCGGAAGAGCGGTGATGTGGGGGCGGAGAGAGATGATATCATCTCTGCTTGCCCGTCCGCTCGCTTCTTCCATCCACCCAGCGCTCTTATACCGACAGCCCAGCATGTCTTTTGCCGGCCGCCCGCACCCGCGTCCCGGCTGCAGAAGAGCCAAGGCATGGTGGTGGGCCGGGGACTGGGGGTTGACGACCCCTGCCATAGTGCAATTTTTCCAACTTCTTTGGGGCAGTCCCAAGCCGGTTGCTAATAGATGCTGATACTTTGGTGTAAGTCTAATACACTGATGCATGCTTTTCTTGCCATCTAGAGGAGTGTTCCTGCTAAATAAGCTTTTACATTGTAAGTGTATATGTGTACATGGATGATATTCTATGTTTATATGTATTTTATACGCATTACCATACATGGTTATGTACTAATTGTTCATTTTTTTCAGAAGTGGTATTATTCCCTGAGATTTGTCTATAACAGTACAATTTGAAACACGTTGGATAATCCCTTCTACTATATTACTTTGTAATTTACAGATGAAAGGAACAGCAAGTAGATGGGGACTACCACTTTATGTCTGACAGAGCTTTTGTATAGTCAATACTATTATTGTTGCAATGTGTTGCATTTCTAATTTGGGAATTTTAGGTGTGTGCTAGATTAGATAGTTAGGTTTAAAGCTAGGCCAAAATTGACACCACCTACACTCTGCCTGTGTAATTTCCACCTCTTTCTATGAAATGTTCTGGAAAGTGGGAGGAATAAAGGAATAGAGTGGCAGGTAGTTTTCTGGAGACCCCTCTGAGCCAATCATTGATTTGCTTGGGCAGAGGCGGGACTGATATAAAAGACAAGGTCACATGGTTCCGGGAGAAAAAGATTCAGAGTGAGTTTTTTTTGGTGGTTGGAGTTTTGGAGAAAAGAAGAATGTAGAGACTGGTGCAGCTTGGGTGATCTCCCCTTTAGGGGAGGGGAGTACACCATGTGGAGAGGAGACTTCAGGAGAAGAATTTAAGAGAAGGCTGCTATTACTGACAGACGCAAGGACTGGGAGAGGACCCTCCGTGGCAGGCATGGACGGTCACTCGTGAGCACACGTGAGTGTAACCCAGGGGAACAGCACTTCTAAGAGACTTTAAAGGGGTTAGAGTGGAGGAAAAGGTATAGAAGTGGGCCTTAAAGAACTAACACCCTGGAGGAATGCAAAAAGTCATCTCTCTGGACTTTATTCAGAGTATCGTCCTTAGTTTAAATTGGAAGTGCTGTACAGTCAGGAAATAGTAACTAACAGGAGGAAGGAAAGCTGCATTACAAAGATGGAACCAATGCAAGATGGAAGTTATTCACAGAGGCTTTACATGTTCTGGATTGAGTGTTGTGTTCTCATTGCATAAATCTTTGGGAGTTATTCAGAGTGGCTCTGCAATGCAATACAGCAACGAATACCAGAAGTGAAATAAAGTTTAAAGTTCAAATGTTTATGGACTGTCTGTCGTGTTAATCTGTGAGGGAAAGGGGGTAACGGGAACACACTTCAGAAGAGAACGAACTACCCATCAGCTCCTACGGGGTAGTGCGCTTCAATAAAATATACATTTTATAAATATAATATTTTTTTCTTCAATTGCCTATAAAATTCCACATTTCTCGAGGTTTATTCTATATGTTGCAATGTTAATTAGCAGACCCTGAAACTTCTACAGGTAGACAGCCATGCAGGGAAAGGCATCCTTCTGGAATGCAAAGAGATTTAGTTTCTCTTGAACAGAATAGTGGGAGAGGGGGTTTAGGGCCAGGACACCCTTAGGTAGTTGTAATGTCAATTAGCAGACTCCGAGACTTCTACAGGTAGACAGCCATCCAGGGAAAGGCATCCAGCAAGACACCACTTCTGCATGTGTAGGAACGCTGTCTCCTATGGCAATAGGCCCTCAGACAGCCTAGTAGCCAGATATGCCCAGGCAGCACAACACACGTCCACCCAGACAGCCGTCCAGGTGACAGAACCCTGATCACCTGTTATCACCCAAATAAATAGGCTCTCCCAGCAGGCCAAGGGACCCAAGACAAGGAAATGATACCTGGCAGGTAAATTTAGGAGTAACCCTGCCTAGACATCAGGATGCTACACGCAGTATTACTGACAAGTACATTTATTAAGAGTACAGCAAAGGCCAGAATACTCAGAAACAATCCAGTAAAAAGTGCATTTCAATCCAATAAAAAACTATCAAGGTTTCCATCCAGTGTGATGGCCGGCTGTCGAGCTTGGCAACGTCACTTAACCCAACTCCTCACACTGAGTTTCATCCTAACCAAACGCCATCAGGGGCGTGGCCACGTATACAAGGGTTGCTATATATATATATATATATATATATATATATATATATATATATATATATATATACAGTATATATATATATATATATATATATATATATATATATATATATGCTGCAAGCTGGGAATGGATTTAAAAAGCAATCACTGGCATTCCAGAAACAGGAAGTGAAGAACAGGAAGTGGAGAACAGAAAGTGGACCTCCACTTGGAAACATTGATCGTTTTCATTGGATTGAAATTAGCTTTTTACTGCATTGTTTGTGAGTATTCTGGCTTTTGCTGTACTCTTAATACATATACTTGTCAGTAATACTGCACAATTAAGTTTTTTATACCTATTTACATGATTTCCTGATGTGATGAGAGTCTGTCTAAGGAGGATCCTATCGGTGTTCATGCAATCTATCTCCCCATGTGTATGGTGAAATCCAAGTGGAGGATTTTCAAGCGTGTTTGACTGCTTTTGATTAAGTAGTCCACTCATTGCAGTAAAAGTCAGTGTGAACCTTTCCTTCCTGGTGACGGATTCTTCCCAGCACTTTCCTTTGTGTTGACCTACACCTATTGGACTGTTTTTATCTAGATGTCATATTTTCTCAACATTGGCACTTTTTATTAATTATTAGCACTACACTTGGTGATTTATGTTATTTTTTTCTTTTTGCCAGGAGATTTGTGTCAGCAGCTGTGTTGCTATTATTAATGCTATCATTCATTAGCGCAGATATTTTTTGTTTTTATTTCTTGTATTCTGTGTGCCCTCTCCACGACAAAGAAGGCCGAAAATTGAGCATGCGGGAGGAGATTGTGCAAAAGGTGTTCCATGAAGGCCATCAGGTCAGAACCTTCCAACCCCTCCGGAAGACCCACTATGCAGAGATTTGTTCCTCCTATTCCGATTCTCCGCATCCTCCGCCTGAATATCCAGGGTCTTCATCTTGGTCTTCAGTGTGTGGAAGGTGGGGGTATGGTTATGCAGTGTGTTTTCCAACTCTCCCACGCAGCCTTCAGCCTCTGTCAGTCTGGTACAGAACGTGTCCATGTCTTTGCGTATGAGACTAATATCTATTTTTACCGATTCAATCTTCCGAGTGAGGGTAGTCTGGCAAGTGGTGATTGCTTGCATCAGGGCAGCAAAATTGGCCTGCTCCAACAGCGTGGGTTCTGTGTCCTCCGTTTTAGTTGTCATGTTGATTGCTTTGGCGGGAAAAGCTCCCACCCCACCAGTAAAGGCTTGCTGATGGGGTTGCTGGGCACCAATGAATTCCTCCTTCTGGTCATAACAGTCACGGGAACCACCCCTACTGTTTCAAAGAGGTTAGGGCTCACTTTCTGCTGGGAAACAGATTAAAGGGCAGCAGCCTAGACTGAAGCTCTCTTAATGTGTGTCTGCTCCAGTAGCTATCTTGGACATGCCCCCCTTGGTTTGAATTTTTAGTATATGATATATGAAAAAGACTAAGCTGAAAAACAACCTATTTTGCTGTAAACAAAAGCCACTGTATTCATCATTAGATTTTGTTTATAATTATTATTCTTCCTACAGAAGCAAAACATAGAAAGTAGCACCACATGATATCATTGCAGTTCCTGCTGTCCTAAAGGGGTCACAAAAGCAACAAAGTGTCCAGTGGGTCTGCCAACACAGAAGTGAATTGAGAACCTTGTCAGAGGGTAATATACTGTGGCTGTTAACTTGTCTGTACAGAGATCAAGCCTCCATATAAGATATTACCCATTCTAGGGATATAGCAGTGGAATATTTGGCACTGGAGTGAGCTAGTGATAACTGCTGATATCATTTAGAATGTTATGGACATGAATGTGGAAAGTGAATGAATGAACATGGCAGACAATATTGACAATAAGAGCTAGAAGAGTTTGCTGATGCAGGTTAGAAGGACACTAGACAGCCAAGTATAAAGATCTGGCTAGGGAAAGTACACTGGACTAGAAAGTTGACAACAATATTTAAAGAGGATCTTCACCCTAGAAAAAAAATAAGAGTCAGCAGCTACAGATGCTGTAGCTGCTGACTTTCAATAAAAGGGCACTTACCTGTCCAAGGATCCAGTGGCGCCCTCACCCGAGCCAGTCTCCAGGTCCCCAGCACAGCATGATAAGTGTGGGAGAGCAGCTTCCCACTGTGTATGCGCAAGCCACACTGCGATATGTAGATGGTTCCGCAGCCTTCTAGCACTTGTGACGTGACCCAGAAGGCTGTGGGCAAAGAGAGGGGAGACAGAACTTCAAACTAGGCGATCCAAGAGGAAGTGGGTGCGGGTACCTATCGAAATCTTTCAAGATACCCACTCCCCCTAAAAAACTTAATGTACCAAATGTGATAGAAGAGGATGGGAGAAGGACATAAAGTTGGGGAGGGCATAAAGCAGAATTTCCCCTTTTGAGTAAAGTTCTGCTTTATGTAAGAAATATTTTCACCAGTATGAAAAGTAATAATATGAAAACTGTTCGATCCATATTCAGCAGTTGGCTACTCCTATTAATAATGCTGCATTGGAGACTTACAATGATTTAACAAATTTTATTATATAATTCATTTCTCTGCACGGCTTCAAAATAATCTTAAGAAGAAGAGTGGAGAGTGAACAGCTGTTGTTTACTAAAGATAATAATGACATTACAATGTGTGGATTAGCTCTAAATATTTTATTGAAATATTTACAGCGTGCGTCATAAATTTCTAAATGCGTTCTCAACCCATAGACTTTCATGAAAAGGATTTAGAGCACAGTTAACAGCAGGGTTTCCCAGACTTTTTCCATTGGGGCCTTATCTGTCAAAACCTGGTGATCCCTTGGAAAAGAGTAAGTCATACTTCCCATTATTGAAGTTTTCTGAATGCTTTGTAAAACTAGGGTCTTTTTTTAACTTAAAAGAGAATAGCCCAGTACACACATTAAATTAAGATGGCATTTGCATCATGTGCTTCATTTTGCATTCTTTTTTATGTCAACTGCAATATGTGGAAGACATTGGTAACGTCCAAAGCTTGCCAAAACTCTCATTGAAGTCAATGACAGTGCGATTCAATTGTGCATTATGCACTTGTAGGATTGGAGAGCCTTTTGCTCATTGCTTAGCCATATTTTTTGTTGCTGCTATGAATGTGGGTGCACTCAGCTGTAAAGCACCACCCAGAGCTGCTACAGTAATGAATTTAAGAGCCAAGTCTAACTATTCTTAAAAATGTTCCCTCCCTTCTCGTCCTAAATATCCTGTCTAACTGGTTATAAAAAGATGTGCGTACTTACCTATTTTTATCCACTTTGGACTGGTCATGTAATCCTTCAACTCCAGCTCAGGGAGCGCTTAACAATGGCTGGCAATTGTGATGACACCCATAGGTTCCCATTGCCCAGCCCTTGTTGGCTCTCCCTATTTTCCCCTGCAGCAGACGCTCACTGACACAGGGAAGCTGAAGCTGCAGGATCACGTGACCAGACCAGAGTGGATTAAAAATAGATAAGTACACAGATCTGTCTTAGGCTGGGTTCACACTGATGCGAATTGAATGTGGATTTCCCCAAATCCAATTCCCATGACAGGAGACTGTGACCAGCTCTCAATGGAGTCGGTTCACACATCTCCAGGGCAGCCGTGGAGCGGATTGCACAAGGGTCCTGTGCGTCTTTGGCTCCATTTCAGGTCCGAATTCAGGAAAAAATTAGGGCCTGATTCGTCCCTGTAATGAAGAACAGGGACGCACTGGACCCCTTCTGTGAGCCGCATCCAAAGACAGTGTAAACCCAGCCTTATACAGATTAGGCAGGATAGGTAGGAGGAGGGGTAGGAAAAATTTTAAAAAATAGACTTTTCTTCCACTTTAATTACTTTCCGCCCTGGCCTATAGTAAAATAACAACCAGGCAGGAGCTTTCCTATCCAGAGTGTACTTCATATGATGCCCTCCCAGGCATGCTTCCTGGGGCACGCAGTGGCATGATCTGTGACCTCAGAGTTCACTGGACACAGCGGAACTGAAGGACGCTAGGATCATCACAGGTACCATGTGATCACTGTGATCAATTACAACGATTACATGTTTACCAAGTAAATAACTGTCATGAATGGTAGCCATTCATAATTAATTTTTTACTATTTTGATTACTGTGCTCACATGGTGTACAGGACAATCACAGAAGCCCCCCCCATGTGATAGCTATGAAGATCATAGCATCACAATAGTAAACAAGAGTAAAAAGAGTAAAACAAGGGTCATGAATGAAAGCCAATCATGACAGTTAAAATGATTGCTGGTACAATGATTACACTGCAAAAAGTAATCACAGTGTATAAAAAAGTTTACTTCAATTTACTTAATTTTGATTTACTTCAAAGTTTATACTTTCATGGCAGGCCTCTTAGTCTAAACACATGAGGAGAAGTGGCTATCCATTGGTGCGCAGTTCCTGTCTCATCGGTCGTCCATTGGTGCACTCTTGCCCCTTTGGTCATCCATTGGTGCGCAGCACTTATCTCCTGGAAGTGAGCTATGGAAGTTACTCCTTACTGATGCCAGCTGGTCACCTGGGAATCCTTAACAGTGTCCCTGCTGTTTCTACTAAGCCTGTTTTGACCCCCTGAGAAGGGCGGTCGCAGGCTTTCTGGTAAGCCTCCATTATCTATTGTAAGGCAGCACAAGTGGTGGAGAACATAGACCCTGGTTCCCGTATTGGAATTCTTTCATTGGGATACCTTCCCTTATGAACTTTTTTGTTGTCACATTATGCATTTTAATAATGCACATATTTTCTCTAACACATTAATTTTATGTATGGACCTTTTTTACCTGATTTTGTTCACCTGATTTTTTTCACTGGAAATTTTTGATTATGATACATATTTACTTTTACTTTAGTGTAAATCTACATATTATGTTCACTTGATAAACCAATGGTTTATTATCCGGCGCTGCACTTTTATATATATACTTTCATGGCATTGAAGTAAAAAAAAAGTGTTAAAAAAATGTAAAAAAAAAAATAGGCTGGGACATCTGTTCCAAACCACTACTAACCTCTCTGTTTGTGGCTACATGCCCTTAGAATGCCTGAAGGTACTTATTCGATTTTGGGCCCCTCTGTGTGGCTAGGCTGTGGAAAAGTCTTATACATGTGGTACCTCCATACTCTGGAGGAGTAGCAGAATGTGTTTTGGGGTGTAATTCAAAGTATGCCAATAATGTGTGTATAATAATGTGTGTTAGAAATATCTTATTAACTGACAACTTTGTGTAAAAAATAATTTTAATTTTCTTTTCTGCATTTTCCAAAAAATTATATTTTCAAAAGACTCATTATGCCTCTTCAAAGTACCTTGGAAAGTTTGCTTTCCATATTGGGGTCATTTTGTGGGTGTTTCCATTGTCCTGGTGCCTCCAAAAATGTGATAGGTAGTCAGAAAATTAGATGTGTAATCTATGCCTATGCAATGCCTGAAGGTGCTCCTTGGATGTTGGGCCCCTCTATGCATCTAGGCAGTAAAAAAAAGTTTCACACATGCGGTATCCCCATACTCAGGAGGCATAGCAGAATGTGCTTTGGGGTGTAATTGATAGTGTGAGAAATAACTTCTAAAAATGACTCTGTGAAAAGAATTATATTTAATTTCTTCATTTTCCAAAAACTTGTGACAAAAAAATACAGCTTCAAAAAACTCATCATTCTTGTTTTTAAATATCTTGAACTGTCTACTTTCCAATTTTCAAATATATATTCTATAGTTTGTAGACTCTACAACTTTCAAACAGACTAAATAATATACACTGATTTCAGTTATTTTTACCAAAGAAATGCAGCAGAATATATTCTGGCCTAAATGTATAAAGAAAGATTATTTATTTGCTAAATGTTATAACAGAAACTAAGAAAAACATGTATTTGTACTATATCATAGAGCGACACATATGTGAAAGTCTGAGAGGGCTGCACACCCCAATAACAGTCTTTGAAAAGAAAAAAGTGGAAAGTTCCCCACGGGGCTTTTTAGCAGCAAATAGGAGTCAAATATTTTCTAAAAAAAATCACAGATTTTTTATTATTATTATTTCAAAGGATGGTTAGACACAAAACATATATATAAAAAATTAATTAAAATATGAGCTTTGGTATATACAAGGCGAGACGAAATAGGCTAGGAAAGGTTATACATCAAGGGTGATACATTGTTACACTTAAAATTGCACTATCCAATGTATGGAAATGCCCCTAATATGTATTTGTTTCCAGTTTTTTCAGTATAGTTTTGTTTATATAGCCAAAGATAAAAAAAAAACAGGGGTGATTAAATACCACCAAAAGAAAGCTCTATCTGTCTAAAAAAAAAAGAAGATTAAAAATGTAATTTGGGTACAATGTTGCAGGACTGAGTAATTTGCATTCAAATTGTGAAAGTGCTTAAAACTAAAAAATGGTCTGTGCAGGAAGGGGGTGAAAGTGTCTGGTTTTATGGTGGTTAAGGCACATGTCCAGCCAAGACTTAGTTTAAGATAGAGTGGGAAGAACTGGAACCCCTGTTGGTGTACCCTGCTCTCCTATGCTCCGTTAAATAGATTTTTCTTTACTTCTTGTATGGTGACAGAATTTTTACCAGACAGGAAGTGAGGAAAAATCTGCAACAGGAACAAAGACGGCAATAAAAATGTGGTGGTTCTAGCCCAGGGGCGTAGATAAGGGGGGAAGGGGTAAGGGGGGGGTCCAAATCTGCAACAGGAACAAAGACAGCAATACAAGTTTGGTGGCTCTAGCCCAGGGGCGTAGATAAGGGGTGAGGGGGTAAGGGGGGTCCAACCCCCCCCAGGGAATCAGTCAATTTCACAGCAGCCAGGCTAGTGTAGCCTATCAGCTGCAAGAGCCGAACGGCAGATGCTGGATACCGGCTGAAAATACATTTGTTCCCGATCTGCCTGCATGGTAAAACAGGTCGGTACTTGAGAGGTCCCGTATGATGTCAGGAGGAAGGGAGGAAGGCACTTATGATGAGCTTCAGCTACCTATTGGCTGGGAAGGATGCATGGGACGGTGCTTCTGCCTCCTCAGCCAATGGGTACACACAGTGCACATTGTCCTTCCCTTCAAAATCCAGAAGCTGCAGAAGTTCCTGCAATGATGGGGGTGAGAGAGGAGAAAAGTTACTTTCACTTTCTCGTGATACATCGGCATCTTTCACCCCAGCTTTACTTCCCTCTGTGTACTACATGGCTCCATATGTTCCCAGTAAGACTATGGAGTGTCAGACACTCACACACCATCCTCATCCCTCTCCCCTTTCCAGTTCACTATCTCCTGTTCTTTCTGCTCTCCACTCACATAAATCTGCACCAAACACATCCTGCAGGCTCCAGTCTCAGATTTGGGCATTCCAAACTAAGAGTCCACACACTGACTGTCTGCCTGACACCCTTTCCATTCCAGCTTACTTCCAACTGTTCTGCCACCTGATACATTCTTTACAGTCCTTAAAAAAATGTTTTCTTTTAGCCAGCAGGCTAGTATAGTACTAGAGTGAGACTCAGATTGCAATGGCTGCTACAGTATACTGTTACTACTTTTGACAAGAGTGGTAAAAGTATACAGTGCAAAAACTGTCTGCAGCCATGAAAGATACAGCCACAGCACCTGTGATCATCATTATCATGCTGATGATCACACTGTACAGCCTATATACAGTACATCAAGTACAGTGTAATCATCAGCATAATAATGATGATCACAGGTGCTGTGGCTGTATCTCTCATGGCTGCAGACAGTGTCTGCACTGTATACTTTTACTCCGGGCTTTTTTTCAGCTGAAATGTGGCACTCCTGAAATCTGTACTCTGTACGTAGCCCACCCTGGACCCTGTATGTAGCACACCCTGGACCCTGTACGTAGCCCACCCTGGACCCTGTATGTAGCACACCCTAGACCCTGTACTCTGCACGTAGCACATCCTGGACCCTGTACTCTCCATGTAGCACACCCTGGACCCTGTACTCTGCACGTAGCACACCCTGGACCCTGTACTCTTCACGTAGCACACTCTGAACCCTGTACTCTGCCCGTAGCACACCCTGGACCCTGTACTCTGCCCGTAGCACACCCTGGACCCTGTACTCTGCCCGTAGCACACCCTGGACCCAGTACTCTGCCCGTAGCACACCCTGGACCCTGTACTCTGCCCGTAGCACACCCTGGACCCTGTACTCTGCCCGTAGCACACCCTGAACCCTGCACTCTGTATGTAGCACACCTTGAACTCTGCACTCTGTACGTAGCACACCCTGAACTCTGAACCCTGTACATAGCACACCTTGAACTCTGCACTCTGTACGTAGCACACCCTGAACTCTGCACTCTGCATGTAGCACATCCTGAACTCTGCATGTAGCATACCCTGAACTCTGCACTCTGCACGTAGCACACCCTGAACTCTGCACTCTGTATGTAGCACACCCTGAACTCTGCACTCTGTACGTAGCACACCTTGAACTGTGCAATCTACACGTAACACACCCTGGACCCTGTACTCTGCACGTAACACACCCTGGACCCTGTACTCTGCACATAGCACACCCTAAACTCTGAACTCTGCACGTAGCACACCCTGGACCCTGTACTCTGCATGTAGCACACCCTGGACACTGTGCTTTACTCGTAGCACACCCTGGATCCTGTACTCTGCACGTAGCACACCCTGAACTCTGCATGTAGCATACCCCGAACTCTGCAACTCTGCACGTAGCACACCCTGAACTCTGCACTCTGTATGTAGCACACCCTGAACTCTGCACTCTGCATGTAGCACACCTTGAACTCTGCACTCTGTACGCAGCACACCCTGCACTCTGCACGTAGCACACCCTGAACTCTTCACTCTGCACATAGCACACCCTGGACCCTGTACTCTGCACGTAGCACACCCTGAACTCTGCATGTAGCACACCCTGAACTCTGCAACTCTGCACGTAGCACACCCTGAACTCTGTATGTAGCACACCCTGAACTCTGCACTCTGTATGTAGCACACCCTGAACTCTGCACTCTGTATGTAACACACCCTGAACTCTGCACTCTGTACGTAGCACACCCTGAACTCTTCACTCTGCATGTAGCACACCCTGAACTCTGCACTCTGCATGTAGCGCACCCTGAACTCTACACGTAGCACACCCTGAACTCTGCACTATGTATGTAGCATACCCTGAACTCTGCACTCTGTACATAGCACACCTTGAACTCTGCACTCTGCACATAGCACACCCTGAACTCTGTACTCTGCACGTAGCACACCCTGGACCCTGTACTCTGCACCTAGCACACCCTGAAACCTGTACTCTGCACGTAGCACACCCTGAACTCTGCACTCTGCACGTAGCACAACCTGAACTCAGCACGTAGCACACGCCTAACTATGCACTCTATATGTAGCACATCTTGAACTCTGTATGTAGCACACCTTGAACTCTGCTCATAGTACACCTTGAACTCTGCTCGTAGCACATCTTGAACTCTGCATGTAGCACACCTTGAACTCTGCACGTAGCACACCTTGAACTCTGCACGTAGCACATCTTGAAATCTGCATGTAGCACACTCTGGACCCTGTACTCTGCAAATAGCACACCCTGAACTCTGCACGTAGCACACCCCTAACCCTGCACTCTGTACGTAGCACACCTTGAACTCTGCACTCTGTACATAGCACACCTTGAACTCTGCACTCTGTACGTAGCACACCTTGATCACTGTACGTAGTACACCTTGAACCCTGTACGTAGCACAGCTTGAACTCTGTACGTAGCACACCTTGAACTCTGTACGTAGCACACCTTGAACTCTGTACGTAGCACACCTTTAACTCTGCACGTAGCACACCTTGAACTCTGCACCCTGTACATAGCACACCCTGAACTCTGCACTCTGTATGTAGTACACCTTGAACGCTGCACTCTGTAATGCACCCTGAACTTTGCACTCCTTATGTAACTCATTGCTGAACCCTGCACTCTGTACACAACGTACCCCTGAATCCTGCCAAAAACACACAAAAAAATAAAATAAATAAATACTCTGCAATCGTAAGAGAGTGTGTATACATTGAGTATGTACTGTATTATATCCTGTGTGTGTATGTGTGTGTGTATGTATGTATATACACATATATATATATATATATATATATATATATATTTATATACAGTGTGGACGGAAAGTATTCGGACCCCCTTAAATTTTTCACTCTTTGTTATATTGCAGCCATTTGCTAAAATTATTTCAGTTCATTTTTTTTCCTCATTAATGTATACACAGCACCCCATATTGACAGAAAAACACAGAATTGTTGACATTTTTGCAGATTTATTAAAAAAGAAAAACTGAAATATCACAAGGTCCTAAGTATTCAGACCCTTTGCTCAGTATTTAGTAGAAGCACCCTTTTGATCTAATACAGCCATGAGTCTTTTTGGGAAAGATGCAACAAGTTTTTCACACCTGGATTTGAGGATCCTCTGCCATTTTTCCTTGCAGATCCTCTCCAGTTCTGTCAGGTTGGATGGTAAACGTTGGTGGACAGACATTTTTAGGTCTCTCCAGAGATGCTCAATTGGGTTTAAGTCAGGGCTCTGGCTGGGCCATTCAAGAACAGTCATGGAGTTGTTGTGAAGCCACTCCTTCGTTATTTTAGCTGTGTGCTTAGGGTCATTGTCTTGTTGGAAGGTAAACCTTCGGCCCAGTCTGAGGTCCTGTGCACTCTGGAGAAGGTTTTCCAGGATATCGCTGTACTTGGCCGCATTCATCTTTCCCTCGATTGCAACCAGTCGTCCTGTCCCTGCAGCTGAAAAACACTCCCACAGCATGATGCTGCCACCACCATGCTTCACTGTTGGGACTGTATTGGACAGGTGATGAGCAGTGCCTGGTTTTCTCCACACATACCGCTTAGAATTAAGGCCAAAAAGTTCTATCTTGGTCTCATCAGACCAAAAAATCTTATCTTGGTTTTTTAGCAAACTCCATGCGGGCTTTCATGTGTCTTGCACTGAGGAGAGGCTTCCGTCGGGCCACTCTGCCATAAAGCCCCGACTGGTGGAGGGCTGCAGTGATGATTAACTTTCTACAACTTTCTCCCATCTCCCGACTACATCTCTGGAGCTCAGCCCTGGTGATCTTTGGGTTCTTCTTTACCTCTCTCACCAAGGCTCTTCTCCCCCGATAGCTCAGTTTGGCCAGACGGCCAGCTCTAGGAAGGGTTCTGGTCGTCCCAAACGTCTTCCATTTAAGGATTATGGAGGCCACTGTGTTCTTAAGAACCTTAAGTGCAGCAGAAATGTTTTTGTACCCTTGGCCAGATCTGTGCCTTGCCACAATTATGTCTCTGAGCTCTTCAGGCAGTTCCTTTGACCTCATGATTCTCATTTGCTCTGACATGCACTGTGAGCTGTAAGGTCTTATATAGACAGGTGTGTGGCTTTCCTAATCAAGTCCAATCAGTATAATTAAACACAGCTGGACTCAAATGAAGGTGTAGAACCATCTCAAGGATGATCAGAAGAAATGGACAACACCTGAGTTAAATATATGAGTGTCACAGCAAAGGGTCTGAATACTTAGGACCATGTGATATTTCAGTTTTTCTTTTTTAATAAATCTGCAAAAATGTCAACAATTCTGTGTTTTTCTGTCAATATGGGGTGCTGTGTGTACAATAATGAGGAAAAAAATTAACTGAAATGATTTTAGCAAATGGCTGCAATATAACAAAGAGTGAAAAATTGAAGGGGGTCTGAATACTTTCTGTCCCCACTGTATATATATATATATATATATATATATATATATATATATACACACACACACACACACACGTGTTTGAGCTTTGGGGGTGCACACCCTAATGTAATAGGCTACACACAGCTATGGTCACAAGGCTGAACATCTGCACTCCAGTAACCCTCCAGTAACCCCCAATCACAGTGAAAATATGGGAAAAAACTGTTGATAAGTTTCATGCTGAACTAGCACTTATACAAAGCTATAATGCAATGTGTTATGGTTGCATTATGAGTAAGCGCTAGTTCAGCATGAAACGTTTCAACAGTTTTTTCCCATATTTTCACAGCGATTGCTCTATTTTTGAGAACTTTTTATATGAAGGTATAACTAAAGGCAAAACTTTTTTTTTTTTCCACTTTGGATTGAGTGGAGAGAGACTAGAGCCCCTATCAGTTTTTATTGCTATTTATTGTTTTTCCTTAAAAATAAAAAAAAGTTAAAAATAACAAACATGTTATACTTACCTGCTCTGTGCAGTGGTTTTGCACAGAGCAGCCCCGATCCTCCTCTTCTAGGGTCCCTCTTTGCTGCTCCTGGCCCCTCCCTCCTGTTGAGTGCCCTCACAGCAAGCAGCTTGCTATGGGGGCACCCAAGCTGAGCTGCAGCTCACTGTATCCATTCGGACACAGAGCCGCGCCCCAGCGCCACCCCCTTTCTCTCCTCAATGGCTCCCTGACTTTGATTGAAAGCAGCGGGAGCCAATGGCGCAGCGTTGCTGTCTCAGCCAATGGGGAGGAGAGTCCCAGACAGTCAAGTCTCTCGTGCAACACCGCTGGATCTAGATGGACCTCAGGTAAGTATTGGGGGGCTGCTGCACACAGAAGTTTTTTTATCTTAATGCATACAATGCATTAAGATAAAAAAAACTTCTGCCTTTACAACCACTATAAATGTGGACTTAGCCTTTAATGAAACAGCTATTTTTTTAATGCAAGCAATGTAAATACCTGAATATGACTTGGTATCAGCGTCTTGCAAATTTTTGTTCAGAGCACAGACTGGGAGAGGGGGGCACAGAACAGGCAGTCAGTCAGTTGTGCTGTAGTGCTCATGAGCTAACTAGGAGCATGCCAACAGAAAGTAGAGAGTAGCATGACATAGAGATTTGTTTGCCAGTCTGCTGCTTCTTCTTTTATTGTCAAATCACAGGCTGGGGGAGGAACACGACTTGTTAATTCTACCTAACTGCAGCAGAGAAAAAATATCAGGTCTCCTGCTTTACCAGACAGCAATTTGCTGTGTTGCAGGGCTGTATAAAAAAAGTTAAATTAAACCTAAAACCAAAAATGGATTTTATTGTAGCTTACCAATTATTAGATGGTGTGGCTGCCTTAGTTTTCCTTTCTTAGGTTTTTCCCTCTCTTCTCACCTGGTGATCTGGCAGTAACACACCTCCTGTGTTAGCCCTCATTCACATTTCACATTTCATTGCACAATATCAAAGCCGCATGTCCGTGCGACTTCAGGTGCAACTTTGAAGACATCTGAGTGGCTTCATGCCCAAAATCGCTAAATGTAATACAGGAACTACTTTTTCTAATCGATGCGGCACAGCAAAGTCAGTGTCGCACCAATTTGAACAGTGCCATTGCCGACAAATGCCTCCATGTTAACGAGGGCTTAGTGAGACAGAATTCTGGAGGAATGAGCACAGGGGGCACAGCAGACAGCAGTATTGTCAGTCTGGAGGGGAAGGTAGTGTTAAAGTAGTGTTAAACTATAGGCAAAACTTTACTTTTTTCACTTTGGATAGAGTAAAGGAGGGTCATAACCCCTGCTAGTTTAGTTTTTGCTATCTGTGTACCATTGAGGAGAATTCCCTTTACTTCCAGTCCCATAGCCAAAACAGGAGATCAGAAGAACTCCCTGCAAATTAAGGGAATTCCTTGGGAACCCCCATATCACCAGAATTAGTGTCCTCATTGGAAGATTCCCCTCTATTACTTTTCTGGTGACAACCCAATTTATTTTTTATGCTTCCACTATCAATGATAATGGTAAAGAGGAAAAACAACATGGGTAAATGTAACAGGAACAGAAAGCAAACAAAAAAAAAAGAACTACAGGTGTTTTAATCCATCTCCACTCTATCCAAAACTTTAAAAAAAAAATGTTTTGCCTTTAGTTGTACTTTTAATGTATTAAAATATTTAGACGCACCAACAAACTGAAGCCAAACTCCAGCTCATACTATAGTAATCAGTTACAGCAAACCATTTTTCTTTTTTTTCTTTTTGGAATGGGGAATAACAAGGGGGAAGTCGTTTTAGGCCCCCCTTTCCTCATGGGATTGCAGCATCTGCATTTAGGAAACATTTAAGGGGGGTTTTAATAAATTTCAAAGCTGATAGGCTAATTAGGGTCAGGTGATCCAAAGGGTTATAGAAGGTTAGTAGGTTGGTTGGTGATTGGTCAGTTAGGGTCAGGTGTCATAAGAAGATTCTGGAAGGTCAGCAGTTCAGTTAGGGATTGGTCAGTTAGGGTCAGGTGTTTTAGAGGGTTCTAGAAGGTTAAGAGTTCAAATAGGGATTGGCTAGTATAGGTCAGGTGACCTAATGAAGGAGCTGTTCCGTTAGGGTCTGTGCCAGACGCCAGAGAAAATACAGCGCAAAAGAGCTCCCCGGCCTAACCCCCCCCCCCCCCCCCCGTCGCGGACGATTTATGTGGTGGCTCCCTTTGGTGAATAATCAAAGTGGAGATTTAAGAAAAGGATTTCATGATAAATGTTGAGTCAGCTCGAGTCTCAGTGGCTGGGCTGAGTATGGTTCATTGTTTAATTGCTTAATAAATTTTTGGTTGAGAATATGATTTATGAAAATAAAATTTGATGTTATAATCAATTAATTTTGTATAAACCAATAAATCAGGCCATAGCCAATGTTATCCAAACAATAAAAAATAAAAATAAATAAATATATATAATTTAAAAATAAATAAATAAATAAATAAATAAAATATAATAATAATTATTGGTGTTTTTTTAATTATTAATCTATGCACGTTTGTTGGTTTGCATGATACCTGCGATCCCATAAAGATTTTGCATTAAATATATAAAAGCTGATTATTTTAATCACCCCTGCCAGTGTTAAGTGGTTTGTCTCATTCATGTAAACTGATAAATTCTGTAGGAGAGATTGTGAAAAACAACCGACTTGATGGCTGGAACCAGATGAAAATAGAAGAAAGAAAGCCTAAAAAAGGAAACAAATGCAGCCATCACATCTAAGAATTGGTAAGCTGCTAAATAATAAAAGTTTGCTTTTGGGTTTAATGCTGCTTTAAGAGTTACAGTGTGATTTATAAAAACATTATACATTTTCCTGACTCCTCTTTGGTGCCATGTTTTTGTTATCTTCTTTACGACCAGTCTTCTTCACAATTTTTTGCAGGCTTTCTGTTTCGTAAACATAAACTGTTTAGAAATCCCATTACATCTAGGATGAAAGGATGGGATTATTGTGACCATTTAGTGAAATGGCTTGTGATGTTCTTGTAGATAGTGTCAGTTCTCGCAGAAAACATGAAGATCATCTTCAAAGACCCATCAAATGCTGATTAAAGGGTAGCCTAAAATCGCTACTGTTACACACACATTCTTCCAGCACAAAACATTGCGGTTATGCATACATTTAGAACAAAAAAGCTTGATTGTTACAAAAGTCACTGGTAACTTGCTTGCAGAAACAAGTATTGTTTAGTGATCCAGTTAATTAAAACTTAGAACATTACCAGAAAATTTCATGCTGTTATTTAATTTCAAAATATTTGTAGTTTTGTGACTCTGATCTAATAAACCTGCAGTATTTTCATAAACAAGCTAATATTGAAGGTGATTATGAGCTCCAAAAAATAAAGTTTAAAGTGAACTTGTGCCCAGACTTTGCACACTAAAATATTTACATATTCAGAACAAACAATACAAGCGCTTTAAAATAAGGCCTTGTTCACCTCTGTAGCTATAGCCATTGTGGAAAAATTCATTTTCAATCATCACAACAGAAGCACTGAAATCTTAGCTCTTCTCCATCTATTGCACCAAACCTTCTAATGGGAACATACAACAGGTGTCTCTAAGCTGTTAGAAGCTGACTGAAGCCCAACTTTGCTGTGATCTTTGAGGATTTTTGTGAAAGGATGACTTCATAGCACACTTTTTTTCAGTGCATTGGTGTGAACTGAAACAATTGGACATACGGCAAATAGTTTTGTCTATGCAATGGGATTGGGTGTTGTTAAAGTGGGGTTCCCATTTAAAAAAAAAAAATAAAATAAAAGTCAGAAGCTACAAATACTGCAGCTGCTGACTTTTAATTGGACACTTACCTGTCCCAGGGTCCAGCGATGCGGGGGATCGAAGCCCCGCTCGTCTCCCCCTCCCTTCGTCCGCGCCGGCATTGCAACTGTGGGCGGCGGGCACCCACTGCACATGCGCAAGCGGCGCCACGCCGTGCACCGTGATTGGCCGCTCAGTCATCCGGGACCTGTAATGGGTCCCAGATGATTGACAAGAGGGAGGGAGCAGAGCTGACCCCTTCCTGTGCCGAGGGGAAGTGATGTCACCAGCCCAGGCACTGAAAGAGGCAAGACTACGAGGGACCCCCTAGCAACAGGCATTTAGAGGTGAGTAAAAAAAAATTTCCAAATGTTTTTTTTTATTTTTTTTAGGCACATTCATGTATTTTTTTTTTTTTTTTTGGGTGGAACACCACTTTAATGAGTCCTTAGAATAGGACTGCTTACACTGTCTGTAACATGATCTGTGAATGGGGTAGAGCCTAATCTAGGGGTCCCCAACCATCTCCCAGGCCATGGACCGGTGTTGATGACCAGGCCGCACAGCAGCAGATGAGTGGTGACCATGGTCTGCCCAGGGCTATCACAGACCACGGTTGCCGCTCACCTCCTGCTGTGCAGTCATGCCTGTGTGTCCTCTCCTGGCTCCTCCATCCCATCCGGCTGTCGATGTCATCCAATCAGCAGGGAAGGGTTTGGGAGGAGATGCAGATCGTAATGGAGAGCTCCTTCCGCCCCCTGCTCTGTTGATAGGATCAGTGGTGTATTTAGGTTTTGTGCTGCTCTAGGCCTGACTAAACTCATGCACCCCCTAATTTAAATATGACCCACCCTTCCTGTCAAGGCCACACCCATTCCTATTTAAGACACGCCCTATCAGGCCTCCAATCATAGCAGAGGACGGGAAGAGAAGACATCGAGGAGCTGTCCCACCGAGACAGGTTAATGCGGGTGGGGGCACAGTGGCAGCGTTTGATATGGCACAGTGGCTGCGTTTGATGGGCATAGTGGCTGCGTTTGATGGGCACAGTGGCTGTGTTTGGCACAGTGGCGGCGTTTGATGGGCACAGTGGCAGCGTTTGAGGGGCACAGTGGCGGCGATTGAGGGGCACAGTGGCGGCGATTGAGGGGCACAGTGGTGGCGATTGAGGGGCACATTTGAGGGGCACAGTGGCGGCAATTGAGGGGCACAGTGGCGGCAATTGAGGGGCACAGTGGCTGCGATTGATGGGCTCAGTGGCAGCGTTACAAAAGCTGCCTGGGTAACTGTATATACAAGTTTTTAAATTGGTCCTGACTCCTGGCTCACTGTTTCAATCCATTTACATATATCCATAATGGATATATGTAAATGGATTCACTTGCTCTCAACAATTACCTGAGTGTTTCTGCCGTCGTCCTCCTCTCTTTCGCTGCTCCTCCTCCTCCTCCTCTGGTTACAGAGAGACCCGTCCGACTCCCCGAGCTGGAGAGCATTGCAATGATGCCGTGCGGAGGTGGGTAGGCGGAGCATTAGGCTCCAGCTCTGCCTCCACCAGTATGTGCATCGTATACCAGGTATGGCCAGTGACACTGACAGTCACTCATGGTCTGTTTTATGGGGGCGGCGGTCGTTCCCCCGCTGCCGCCGCCGCCAAGTACACGCTCCTTCCTGCCAGTGCTGAGTGCGGTGCACATTATATATGGCAAGGCAAGCCACGGGAGGCTGTATCTGTGCGGGACGTGGGGAGAACGGGTGGGGGGGGATTTTCATGTGGGGGGGTGGCAAAAAGCCGCCGCCCCCCCCCGCAAAGTGCCGCCCTAGGCTTAGGCCTTGTCGGCCTAGGCCAAGACACAGCACTGGATAGGATGACATCATCGGGTGGGCAGGGGAACCAGGAGAGGACACACAGACTGTTCACAGCCTCTGCCCTGCCAAAGGTAAGAGTTCTGGGCAGGGGAGGCAGAGATTAGAATAGGGAAGAGTGATGTTAGAGAGGAAAGGGGGGGCAGACTGCAGGGGCACTATGATTGGCAGACTGCAAGGGCGTTGTGATGGACAGGGCTGTGATTGCTAGAGGCACTGTAATATAAAGGGCATATCAATGTACTTTACAGTGCAATCCCCTTTATATCACAGCGCCCCCTTTACAGTGAAGTCCCCTTTACATCACAGCCCCCCCTTTCCATTACAGTGCCACTTTTTACAGTGCAGTCCCCTTTACATCACAGCCCCCCTTAACATTACAGTGCCCCCTTTATAAAGCAGTCCCTATTACAATAATGTAAAGGAGACTGCACTGTAACGGGGCACTGCAATGAAAAGGGGGGGCTGTGATGTGAAGGGGAACTGAGGACACTGATATAAAGGGGGACTGTGCTGAAAAAGTGGGGCTGAGGACAGACTCCGTAAATATCCCCCCGGTCCCTGGGAAAATTGGCTGCCATGAAACCAGTCCTTGGTGCCAAAAATGTTGGGGACTGCTGGCCTAATCAGTCAAAGGATTATTTTACAGATCAAGTAAATAACTTTATATCTGGTGGTGGGTGAATCCTGAAAGTTGCAGGGCAGGCGGTGAGCTTTGATGCTGTAAATTCATAAGAAGTGGGTTGAATGATGCTAAATCATTAAAGGGTCTGTGAATTTCTGAGGGGACAATACCAAAAATCAATTGAGTACAGAACCCAGAGTTGCTTATTAATTTTTGATTCTGAGGGACAGTTTTCTTCTTTTGTGCTCAAGCTGGAGATGGGCTTTAGGCCTGGCTCACAACTACGCATTTTTTAGTGCATGTTCAGTTTTGCAGAAACACACTACAGATTAAAATCTGCTTAGGTGTAATGGTGCCCGTCGTCCATCATCATATCCAAATGCAAGAACTGCGGCCTTGCATGCTTTACTTTATATTGCTGCTAGCTAAAACAGTTTCATAGTTTCCTATGAATGTAGTTCACATCTGTGCATTTTATGTAAAGGGCCAGGGTTTTTATTCTGGTTTTTGGTTCCATAGACTTCAATGGTTTAAAGATGTGTATTGAAAAACGCAAAATGCACCTGCAATATGCAAACTGCAACCTGCACAAGTGTGAATCAGGCCTTAAAGGATAAGTTCACCTTTTGTAACATGTTACACCCATATTCATATTAAGATTCAAAATAGCTTATGCATTTATAACATTAGAGGTGCTAGAGGGAACTCTCACAATTCTCAATTAATCCACTACACAATGCTAATCACCTTTTCATACTTCTTGCAGACTTTTCCAAAAAAAACAACCTTTATTACAATACAGGTTCAAGCTAGCTCCTCTTCCGGGGTCCCTCACGGGCATACCGCATTCTGTGTGGGAACTCATGCAGGCATGCTCCCGAGCCAGGCTGTGTGCATCCATATCCCCACTCTCTCCTCACAAGATTTGGTTGACAGCAGTAAGAGGCCATGTCAGAGCCTCCTGTCAATACAGGAAAGCGCTGGATTGAGAGAAGACTTAGGTACGTGTTTGGAGGCGAGGGGGGAGCTGCTATTAAAAGGTGTTTTACCTTAATGAAGAGAATGCATTAAAGTAAACAATATTTGGCATTTAGAACCATTTTAACATTTAAAAGTAGCAACACCACAGATTGTTGATCCAGGGAAAATCCGATTGTCTTCAGGAGGATCAGGAAGGAATTAATTTTTTCCCCTGCTGGAGCAATTGAAACCATTCTTTGTAGGGTGTTTTGCCTTCATCTGGATCAACGGTGGTCATAGGATTCTGTATATGGAGGTTTTGTATTTCTCTTCTCTTCTTTTTTTTGTTTATTTATTTATTTTTATTGGTTGAACTAGATGGATATTTTCCAACCTGACATACTATGCAACTATGTAAATATAGTGCTTATAAGTTTACATACCCTGGCAGAATGCATGATTTCTTGGCCATTTTTCAGAGAATATGAATTATAACATAAAAACATTTCTTTCACTCATGGTTAGTGTTTGGCTGAAGCCACTTATTATCAATCAACTGTGTTTACTCTTTTTAAATCATACTGGCAACAGAAACTACCCAAATGACCCTGATCAAAAGTTTACATACCCTGGTGATTTTGGCCTGATAACATGTACACAAGTTGGCACAAAGGTATTTGAATGGCTATTAAACGTAACTATCCTCCCCTGTGATCTGTTTGCTTGTAATTAGTGTGTATAAAAGATCAATGAGTTTATGGACTCCTGACAGACCCTTTCATCTTTTATCCAGTGCTGCATTGACGTTTCTGGATTCTGAGTCATGGAAAAAGCAAAAGAATTGTCAAAGGATCTGCAGGAAAAGGTAGATGAGCTGTATAAAACAGGAAAGGGATAAGGGATAAAAAAAGATTTCCAAGGAATTGAGAATGACAATCAGCTGTTCAAACTCTAATCAAGAAGTGGAAAATGAGGGGTTCTGTTGAAACCAAACCACAGTCAGGCAGACCAACTGAAATTTCAGCCACAACTGCCAGGAAAATTGTTCGGGATGCAAAGAAAAACCCACAAATAACTTCAAGTGAAATACAGGACTCTCTGAAAACATGTGGTGTGGCTGTTTCAGTGCAGCACCCTGGAGTGACAGGCAGGGATGCTCCTCACAAATGTTCTCACCAGGAGTGGTCCACCTGTTTGATTGTTGGGATCCATTGATTTCTCCCTAAGTTTGGCCTTATTGCACTTTTCTATTCTACCACTAGGTGGCTGGGTACTTGGTAGTACTAGATATGAGAAGGGCAACTCAAGGTCAGGTTATGGATATATGGGGTATCTCAGCCAATGGGGGGAGGTTTTCTTGAATTCCTTGGCCTGCTGGGAGAACCTATATATTCGGGTGGAGTGATCTAGGTTCTGTGCCAACCGCACTGCTGTCTGGGTGGACGTGTGTCCTGTTGCCCCGGGCTGCTAGGCCGGAGATTGAGCCTATACCGGGAGCATCTGGCTGCTAGGCTGTCTGAGGCCTATCCAGAAGCAAGAGAGCAGTGCAGGGTTGGGATTGTGGCTTGCACATCTAACCAGAAGTGACGATTATGCCGGCCGAAGAACCTGTCAGTGGTCCGAGGTAGAGGGAAAGCTGTCACCACAAAGGGACTATCCGCCTTATTACCAGGGACCACAGTGAGCAACTGAAGCAAGTACCAGAGTCACATTCTCACCGAATGGGCACAGTGGAGAATCGGGAAACTTCAGATGGTGATCAAGTCAAGGACCCAGCCAGCGGAGGTGGTGTTTGCAGAGCAGCCTTGTGTGTCAAGTCAGGGACCGAGCAGGCCAGCAGGGGGGAAGCTTGAGAAGTATCGGGGGTGCCAAGCTAGCGACCCAGCAGAGAAGCAGGGGTGACGCTTGAGAAGGATACCACCGTAAAGATTGGAGGAGCTCAAGGGAGTCAGTGGCAGTGAATCAGCAAATCTAGTGAGAGACTGGGAGCTCAGTGGGCTGAAGAACTACAAGGAGAAGTTGTAGTGAAAGTGAAGGAACTGTTACGTTTGGTGTTAGGAACTGTTATAGACTGTTGCTATAAGAGACAGCATCCCTGCACGTGCAGATGTGGCTTCTTGCTGGAGGCCTTTCCCTGCACGGCTGTCCTTTTATTGAAGTCTCGGAGTCTGCTAATTGAACTGGCAACTACTCAAGGGTGTCCTGGCCCTAACCATCTTTCCCCCATAAATAAACATCTCTTTTGCATTCAAGAAGTGTCTGGCGCCCAATAACTTCCACCTTGCACCCACTATGCCTCACAACCCACCACATACTGAAAGATGTCAGCTATCTCTGACCCTGGAGGTTCTCATTAGACTGAAGGAGGCCAGAGACCTTGCTACATCAAGATGCACAATAAGGAGGCACTTGAAGAAAGATTGGCTGCATGGTCAAGTCGCCAGGAAAAAGCCATTACTACGCAAATGCCACAAAGTATCCTGCTTACAATACACCAAACAGCAGAGAATCAAGCCTCAAACCTTCTTCATCTCATTCATTTATAGTGATGAGACCATAATTGAGCTTTTTGGCCACAACCATAAACGCTACATTTGGAGAGTAACAAGGCCTATGATGAAAGGTACACCATTCCTACTGTGAAACACGGAGGTGGATCACTGATGTTTTGGGGATGTGTGAGCTACAAAGACACAGGAAATTTGGTCAAAATTGATGGCAAGGTGAATGCAGTATTTTATCAAAAAATACTGGAGGAAGATTTGCATTCATCAGCCAAGAAGCTGCGCATGGGACGTACTTGGATATTCCAACATGACAATGATCCAAAACACAAGGCCAAGTCGACCTGTCATTAGCTACAGCAGAATAAAGTGAAGGTTCTGGAGTGGCCATCTCAGTCTCCTGACCTCAATATCATTGAGCCACTCTGAGGAGATCTCAAACGTGCAGTTCATGCAAGACAGCCCAAGAATTTACAGGAACTGGAGGCTTTTTGCCAAGAGGAATGAGCAGCTTTACCATGTGAAAAGATAAAGAGCCTCATCAACAAATACCACAAAACACTTCAAGCTGTCATTGATGTTAAAGCGGGCAATACACGGTATTAAGAACTGAGGTATGTAAACTTTTGATCAGGGTCATTTGGGTAGTTTCTGATGCCATTATGATTTAAAAAGAGTAAACACAGTTGATCGATAATAAATGGCTTCAGCCAAACACATGAGTGAAAGAAAAATTTTTGTGTTATCATTCATATTCTCTGAAAAATGGCCAAGAAATCATAATCATAAATTCTGCCAGAGTATGTAAACTTATGAGCACAACTGCATATAGGTTTATTTATCAATGATTCTCTGGGCCCTTTTGGGTTCAGCCCCAATATTATTTAATGGATCTAAATGCACTGATCCTGTGGCCAGAATTAAAATCAACCAACATGTTTTCAATACACTTCCTCTACACAAAGACACTGGGCAGGAATGTCCTTTTTCAACCATATTATTTTCAATAGCCAATGACCACTTAGCAATTCCAGTATGGATGGCTACCTCTATAAAATTACTTTGCATAAAAAACTCTTTTCCCCCTTTATCAAATTATTGACTGGGATAAATCTATCCTTCTCCCTGTTGATCAAAACACTCTAATGCCCCGTACACACGGTCGGATTTTCCGATGGAAAATGTCCGATCGTAGCGTGTTGTCGGAAATTCCGACCGTGTGTGGGCTCCATCGGACATTTTCTACCGGATTTTCCGACACACAAAGTTGGAGAGCAGGAGATAAAATTTTCCGACAACAAAATCCGTTGTCGGAAATTCCGATCGTGTGTACACAAATCCGACGGACAAAGTGCCACGCATGCTCAGAATAAATAAAGAGATGAAAGCTATTGGCCACTGCCCCGTTTATAGTCCCGACGTACGTGTTTTACGTCACCGCGCTCAGAACGATCGGATTTTCCGACAACTTTGTGTGACCGTGTGTATGCAAGACAAGTTTGAGCCAACATCCGTCGGAAAAAATCCTAGGATTTTGTTGTCGGAATGTCCGAACAAAGTCCGACCGTGTGTACGCCCTATAACACATACAACTTACAACTACAAGTCACCTATAAGTTCAAATACTTAGGTATCACCATAAAACTCCCCTTAAATAAAGACTTATGCCGTGTACACACGGGCAGACTTTTCGACTGGACTGGTCCGACGGGAGGAATCCGTCGGACAATCCGACCGTGTGTGGGCTACATCGGACCTGCAGCGGACTTTTTCGGGCAAAAATCAGACGGACTTTAGATTTGGAACATGTTTTAAATCTTTCCGATAGACTTGAGTCCGGTCGAAAAATCCACTCGTCTGTATGCTAGTCCGACAGACAAAAACTGACGCTAGGGCAGCTATTGGCTACTGGCTATCAACTTCCTTATTTTAGTCCGGTCATACGTCATCACGTACGAATCTGTTGGACTTTGGTGTGATCGTGTGTAGGCAAGCCCGTTCGGTTAAAAGTCCGTCAAAAGTCCGTTGGAAAGACCGTCGGACCTTTGATGCCTAAAAGTCCACCCGTGTGTACACGGCAAAGATTGCCAACCTGACCAATGTTCTAGCCTCCTTGTCTGGAAAAAAAATTAAACAGTGGATGTCTTCCCCATTGTCCTACTGGACTGGCTACCATGTGAAATGATTTTTCTACCAAACTATGTACATAGCACCCTCTAGTGTGCCAGAAGAATAGTACATGTTTGTGAGAGTAGGTACATTTCCAGCCTGGGTGTGTTTTCATCTGGGCTGGGAGTGGTTCAGAGTAGTGCTGGGTGACTCACAGGTAGCATCACCAGGACCTCCCACTTCTTTCCCGAATGTTCTGGTGTTTTCTGGAAAGAGAGGTGGAGAGGGGAGGTGGAGCTGCCTGGGGTGTTCTGAGAAGCCCTGACCAATCCCCAATCTGGATTGGCAGGGGGCAGGCCTCCTTGAAGCGGAGTTCCACCCTAAAGTGGAACTTCCGCTCATCGGATTCCTCCCCCCCTCCGGTGTCACAATTGGCACCTTTCAGGGGGGAGGGGGGTGCAGATACCTGTATAATACAGGTACCTGCACCCACTTCCGGGTATAGCTAGCCGCAGCTAGCCGCAGGGTCCCCGCCCACCCCCGTTGTGTTGTGGGAAATACACAGTTCCTACAGCACAACGGGGACCAGTGTAGACGCACAGCGCGACTCGCGCATGCACAGTAGGGAACCGGGCAGTGAAGCCGCAACGCTTCACCTCCCGATTCCCTCAGCGAGAATGGCGGCGGCAGCACCCGAGGATCGAGGGACGGTTCGGCCTCGGGTGCCGACATCGCTGGACCCCGGGACAGGTAAGTGTCCTTATTTTAAAAGTCAGCAGCTGCAGTATTTGCAGCTGCTGACATCTAAAAAAAAAATTTTAGCGAAACTCCGCTTTAAATACCCAGGGTCAGGTCAGCTAGGGGGAAGTTGATTGGGTGGAAGATGGAGATGGAGTGTTGGCCTGTCGGGGCCTTTGAGGGAGCTCCCCAATCTGGGGAGAGTGACCTTGGGCCTGGGCTCGGGTGCCGACGGGACCCTCTTACAACCCACAGAGGTGTCCTGACCAGGATGCACAGGAGGAGCGAAAGAGGACAGCGGGAGAACACTGCTGGGCAAGTCTCCAGGAGTTCCGCAGAGGCAGCCAAGAGGGCTGGTGAGTGTTCACACAGTCGGTAGGACTGGCAGGCATGCCTGAGAGGACTGAGATGCAGCATTCTGGGATGGGCGTAGAGCCAGTCTGGAGGATTGTGGTGGCATGGACAGTGGAAAGGGGCAGCTGCAGCCAGGAGGGCTGGCAGTTCCTGAAGAGGTGGTACTGGGAACAGTAGCCACAGGGACAGCTGGCACTGGAACTTTCTATATTTTTTCTACACCATAGGGGCCTGCGGTCCCTGCCTGCAAAGGGCATCTGCTTTGAGCCTGGCTGAACCAGTGTTAGGCCTACAGTGCTAGTTGGTCTGGGAAGAGCAAGCAAGTGATGTGCTGGAGGAGTGAGGAGTGATAGTCTGCAAGCAAGGAAGTGCAGGAGGAGATTGTATATACTGTGGTGTATATAGTTGGTCCCAATTTTGACTGTCAATTATCTGGGCATCTCATAAGTTTCCTATCACTATCCAAGTTAAATTCCCCTCAATAAAATACAAAAAAACAAGTGCAAGCACCCCTCTTCACCCCCTGATTCCCCCCATGACAGTAGAAGGAGAATCCTCTCTCCCCATCCGCTTTCACATTTTTTCAAAGCAGTGCAGTTGTGTGGAGCTCCTCCTGCACAGCCATGTCATTCATTCACAGCAGTCTGTGAATGAATAAACTACAAGTCTCATCCTCCACCACGCCAGACAGCTTGTAGTTCTCAATGGACTGCGAGGGAGGTGATGGGTGCTACGTATTACATTCATTCCTCCTCCAACTTTGTAACTGTCCGCTCAGAAGTAAGGCACAAAGCTGGAAGGAGAGTGTGCAGGAGCCTGACATTGCATCCATGATCCACTTTTTGTGGGTGCAATACTCTGCAGGCTCCTAAGAAAAAAAACAATAAATGCACATTTGTTTACCTGAAAAGGCATGAGCATTTATTTTTTAAGGATAGCTTAGCCATTAAAGGATAAAATTACCTTTAAGAACACTTTTTTTTTTTTTAATGCACATATTTTTGCAGAAAAAAGATGTGTATTTGGTTTTTTTTTTGTTTTTTTTTCTGATGAGTCTGCAGAGCATTGCACCCATGGTCAGTAGAATGTAGGTGCAATGTAAGGCTCCTGTAGACACTGCCTCCAGCTTGCCTGCCCATACCTTCATGCGATCAGACAGTTATAAAGCTGGAGGAAATGTCAATGAACTACAAGCCGTCTGCGAAGTGGAAGGCAGGACTTGTAGTCCATTTATTAACAGACCTGGAGCACATTACACACTAAATGTAATGTAATGTAACGTGTAGCACGCTCCAAACGGTGAACTTATTTTTTAAAGTGGATGTAAACCCGAAAAAAAAAAAAAAAAATTATATCATACTGTAGAGTATAAGATTTTCTATCATTTGAGCCCAGTCTTGCCACACAGATTTAATCCAGCTCTGAGCAATCCTCTTTTATTGTTCAGTGAGAAAAATCTTGACAAAGTGAGAAAAACTTTGTCAAATCCTCCCCCTTGCTGTGAGTGACAGGTGATTTATATATCTCGTGCACTAGCCTAAGACACAGGCAGTATTTTTTTTCCCTCCCCCACTCCTTTCTTCAGCAGCTCTGCAAGGATTGGCTGTTCCACACCTCAGCATGATTTGGCATGCTGAAGTCATGTGGTTACTTTCCTGTCTTTTCACTGGATGTTAGAGAATCATAGCAGAAGTTCAGTGTTAGAAATACACAGGAGAAAATGCATATTGACAAGGGGAGTCTAGAGGTGGGCGGGGAGTCTACTGACATCAGGACTCCACCCACGAGCTCCAGACAACAGACCCACCCACAGAATCTGCAGTTTTTCGGCTCTCATAAGAGACAGAGGGGAGACATTTGACAGGTAAAGATACATGCAGGAGGCGTGTATATCCTTATAGATAACCCCTATGGCAGTAGTTTAGAAAGGATGACATTGGGTTTACATCCACTTTAACTCCCCAGGACCCTTTCCTATTAATCCCAAGATTTGCCCTGCAGTACTTCTTTTCTGACACTAGATGGCAGAGGTTATAACATGCATTGGTTGGATCCTTGTACTGCGCCTGTTTTTGCTGCAACATTTACCCATAAAGAAGGGCTTGTTCATTTACATGGCATAAAAAATTCAAAAGGGGTTTTCTAGGAAAAAAGTTCCTACGTAATGATTAGTAAAATACTTATGTAAAGACACGTATGTGTACATAAAGATAATTTATTTTTTCCCTTTGTTTGGACTTAATTTACATGCTAAGGCGTATAGATGTGTTTATATGCAGACACAGATTTATGGATTCCCTGTTATGGATCTGAAAGCAGCTCATGCTTATGCACCTGTATGAGCGGCTTTATTGAAAACAATGCAGTTGAGTTCAGATGATTAAAAAACACTTGTATATGTGTTTTTTTTTTAAGGGCCATGTGAATGAAGCCTTACTGGTGCTCTCTGAAGGATGATCTGTGTTCAGACCGCTCTTCAGAGAGCATTTGAGGCAGTGAGGAGGTGTCGTATCACCTCCTCACCATCTGTTTTAACCCCTGGCTCTTCACACTAGCACGTTGCAAACATGCCTATTGCACGTAGTTGCAGGGTGCTTGCAGAGTAGCCCCCCACTTTATTGGGTCATATTCCGTGGGCTCTATGCCCACTAAAACCATCAGAGGGTAGCAAAGCAACGTGTCTGTGGCACATGTACACCTGAGGCCATTGCCTCTTCAGCTAAGGGGTGTAGCAGTCAGGGGTGGTAAAAACACAGCATAACCACAGGATTTTACTGTTCCCCAACCTCACATGTGAACAAGCCTTTAACCAGTTGCCAACCGGCCCATAACCAAATGAAGTCTGCAGACCGGTTGGATAACTCTGGGATCACATGACGTGATTCCAGAAAACTGTTCCCACGCGCCCCCTGGGGCGCGCACACGGGAACATCTGTGACCTGGACCCGGCGCATCACGGATCACAGTCGCGGCCATTTACCATGTGATCGCTCCATCAAATGACAGAGCGATCACATGTAAACAAACCGGCGTCATGTCATGACGCCGGTTCCTCCCTCCCCTCTCTGTACCAATCGGTACAGAGGGGGAGAGATCGGATGGGAGCCGCGCTGTGGGCTGCATGTGTAGTGCCCACAGCGCTGCTCAGTGACATGTGCAGTCACATCCATCTATCCATCCATCCCTCCATGCTCAGCCATCCCCCTCATGCTCTGCAATTTCCTGTGCAATACTCTGCAATACCCTGTGCAATACTCTGCAATACCCCGCAATACTCTGCAATGACCCGCAATACTCTGCAATGCTCCGCAATACTCTGCAATACCCTGTGCAATACTCTGCAATACCCCGCAATACTCTGCAATGACCCGCAATACTCTGCAATGCTCCGCAATACTCTGCAATACCCTGTGCAATACTCTGCAATACCCCGCAATACTCTGCAATGACCTGCAATACTCTGCAATGCTCCGCAATACTCTGCAATACCCTGTGCAATACTCTGCAATGCCCCGCAATACTCTGCAATGCCCCGCAATACTCTGCAATGCCCTGCAATACTCTGCAATACCCCGTAATACCCCACAATACCCCGCAATACCCCGCAATACTCTGCAATACCCCACAATACCCTGCAATACCCTGCCATACCCAGCCATACTCTGCCATACCCAGCCATACTCTGCAATACTCGGTGATACTCAGCCATACTTTGCCATACTCGGCTATACTCAGCCATACTTTGCCATACTCGGCTATACTCAGCCATAATGGGCTGTACTTGGCCTCTGTATGTGGCCAGGCTGTGGAAGTCTCACACATGTGGTATCACCGTACTCAGGAGGAGTAGGAGAATCTATTTTGGGGTGTCATTTTTGGTATGAACATGTGTTAGAAATATTGTATAAATTGACAACTTTGTGTTAAAAAAAATGTGTTTTAACCACTTCCCGCCCGCCGGCCGTCATACGACGTCCTTGATTTTGTGCGGGGATATCTGAATGATGGGTGCAGCTACAGGCATCATTCAGATATCAGCTTTTTCAGCCGGCAATTCCCTACACCATAAGAATGATCATAGCGGCTGTTCCACTGCTTGATCGTTCTTACGGGAGGCGAGAGGGGACGTCCCCCCCTCCCGCCACCCTCTGGTGCTTCTACTGACTCACCGCTACGATCGAAGCCAGGATCTTTTTTTTTTTTATTTATTTCAGGCTTCCCAGCCTAGAGGTGAGATGTGAGGTCTTATTGACCCCATATCTCACTGTAAAGAGGACCTGTCATGCCATATTCCTATTACAGGGGATGTTTACATTCCTTGTAATAGAAATAAAAGTGATCAAAAAATTGATTTTTTGGAAAAAAGCCTCAAACTAAAATAAATAAAGTAAAATGAACAATAAAAAAAAAAAAAAAAATTTCCCTGTGTCCCCGCGTGCTCGCAGTCAGAAGCGAACGCATACGTAAGTTGCGCCCACATATGAAAATGGTGTTCAAACCACACATGTGAGGTATCACTGCAATTAGTAGAGCAAGAGCAATAATTTTGGCCCTAGACCTCCTCTGTAACTCACAACATGTAACCAGTAAAAAATTTTAAAGCGTCTGCTATGGGGATTTTTAAGTAGCGAAGTTTGGCGCCATTCCACGAGCGTGTGCAATTTTGAAGGGTGACATGTTAGGTATCTATTTACTCGGCATAACTTCTTCTTTCACATTATGCAAAAACATTGGGATAACTTTACTGTTTTGTTTTTTTTAAAGCACAAAACTGTTTTTTTTTTTTTTTAAATGCGTTTGAAAAATTGCTGCGCAAATACCGTGCAAGATAAAAAGTTGTAATGACCGCCATTGTATTCTCTAGGGTCTTTGCTAAAAAAATATATATAATGTTTTGGGGTTCTATGTAATTTTCTAGCAAATAAATAATGATTTTTACATGTAGGAGAGAAATGTCAGAATTGGCCTGGGTGCTCCTAGAATGCCTGATGGTGCTCCCTGCATGTTGGGCCTCTGTATGTGGCCACGCTGTGTAAAAGACTCACACATGTGGTATTACCGTACTCGGGAGTAATAGCAGAATGTGTTTTGGGGTGTAATTTGTGATATGCATACGCTGTGTGTGAGAAATAACCTGCTAATATGACAATTTTGTGAAAAAAAAAATCTTGATTTTGCAAAGAATTGTGGGAAAAAATGACAACTTCAAAAAACTCATCATGCATCTTTCTAAATACCTTGGAATGTCTTCTTTCCAAAAAGGGGTCATTTGGGGGGTATTTGTACTTTTCTGGCATGTTAGGGTCTCAAGAAATGAGATAGGCCGTCAGTAATTCAGGTGTGATCAATTTTCAGAGATTGGCACCATAGCTTGTGGACTCTATAACTTTCACAAAGACCAAATAATATACACCGATTTGGGTTATTTTTACCAACGATATGTAGCGGTATAAATTTTGGCCAAAATATATGAAGAACAAATTACTAATTTGCAAAATTTATAACAGAAACGAAGAAAAATGCATTTTTTTTACAGAATTTTCGGTCTTTTTTCTTTTATAGCGCAAAAAATAAAGAACCCAGCGGTGATTAAAAAACAACCAAAAGAAAGCACTATTTGTGTGAAAAAAAGGACAAAAATTTCATTTGGGTACAGTGTTGCATGACTGAGTAATTGTCATTCAAAGTGTGAGAGCACCGAAAGCTGAAAATTGGTCTGGTTATTAAGGGGGTTTAAGTGCCCAGTTGTCAAGTGGTTAAAGAAAGACATATTAATCTAAACTTGGATAAGGGTTAGAATCACTGTCAAGTTTTTATTGCTACAGTATCTGTGCCCTTGTTAGGGAGATTCACTCTCTGATCACCAGTACCATCAGAATATAAAAGTATGGTAAATCCAAAATTTTAAATGAAAACTCTGCGCTTAGTGTAACAAAATAAAAAAAATTAAAATATACATTCAATGGAGAGCAGCACTCTCTAATTGCTGGAATACAGCAACCAATGCATAACAGCACTCTATGATTGCCGGAATACAGCAACCAATGGATAGCAGCACTCTACGATTGCCAGAATATAGCAACCAATGGATAGCAGCACTCTACGATTGCTGTAATACAGCAACCAATGGATAGCAGCACTCTACGATTGCCGGAATACAGCAACCAATGGATAGCAGCACTCTACGATTGCTGAAATATAGCAACCAATGGATAGCAGCACTCTACAATTGCCAGAATATAGCAACCAATGGATAGCAGCACTCTACGATTGCTGTAAGTCCTCATGCACACGGACGTTTTTACAGCTGCTTTTTTGAGCTTTTTTTGCAGCTTAAAAAGGCCTGTCTATGTTAGTCTATGGCTTCATGCCCACCTAGGCGTTTTTGAGCTGCAAGTGGCATGGGCGTTTTTAAGCTGTAAAAAAAACCCAGGACCAGTGGGTTCTGAGAGACGTTTTTCAGCTGTAAAAACGCTCTAATGCTGAAAAACGCTGAAAAACGCTCAAAAACGTCATTCACCAACGTTTTTTAGCGTTTTTGATCCATTGAAAAAAAAAAAAAAAAAAATTTGAAAAAAAAAAAAACGCTCAAAAACGCTAACGCGGAAAAACGCTCAAAAACGCTAAAAACGCTATTGCAAAAACGCTGAAAAACGCTGAAAAAAGTTAAAAAAAATCACTGCAAAGATACTGGCATTTTCATAACGTTTTTTTAACAGCCTGTGTGCATGAGGGCTTATACAGCAACCAATGGATAGCAGCACTCTACGATTGCCGGAATACAGCAACCAATGGATAGCAGCACTCTACGATTGCTGAAATATAGCAACCAATGGATAGCAGCACTCTACGATTGCCGGAATACAGCAACCAATGGATAGCAGCACTCTGTAATTAAGACAAAGAAAGCTGCTCCAGGTGAGTACATTTCTAGTTAAGCCCGACACACTAGTCGGGTGCTAGCCCAGCTCGCATGTTGTGTATCATAAAGCTAATGATTCCGGACAGCTGCACTTCCAATAACCCTTTTTATTGAAGCTTCATGTGACAAGTAGTTAACAGATGGAGCAGGGGACAAAGAGGTAGATGCGTTTCATGCAAATGTTAGCGCTTAGGGCCAGATCACGCCACATGCAGTCCAGTGTGTTTTTGTTCTGCATCAAAAACGCATGGAAAGTAGGGCATATGATTTCTAATGGCATAGATCACATCAATGCAGTCAGTTTTTAGTTCTAGGGATTTTTAGTTCCAGAAAAAAAAGTAGAACATGCTGCATTCTTCCTGCACTGGACTGTACTGGAACACAGTAAAACGCATCCAAAAAACGCAATGAAATGCACTGGAACATATCAAACGCATTGGACCCTAGTATAGTGGGGGGAAAAATGAAAAAGAAGAAAAAAAGCACCTTGAATGCATCCAGAAATGCATCAAAACGCATCAAAAAAGCACCAGAACACATTAAAAACACGCATGCAGAAATGCATCCGGAACGGATCTGGAGTGCGTTTTTGTGGTGTGAACCAGCCCTTAGTCATTACCTATTGGAACTAGTCACCACAATCACCTATATACTGCTCTAATGAGCCATCATTAGTTTACAGGTAAACTAGTCAATTAAAAACAGTACTCAGCCGATATCACAAAGAAAACCTGACTGCAGTACACGGTACACACACTCAAACCATATGTGAAGAGTTGAGTCCAGATAAATTGCCAGAAAAAATCGGATTCACCAATTTAACTCGGATCAAACACCAACCAATAGAGGCTGGGTGAAAATAAATCCAATTCTAAATGTGAGTTAATCACTTTTAGTTATGGTGTTACTAAACCAACAACAGTAAAATCATTCTGTATATGCAGTAAAGCATGCTTGTTATACTCACTGTGGAACCAAAGGGGTTAATCATCTGGATTGTGTAAAAAGTCTGTTTGGTCCTGTCTTCTCTGATCCTCCCCTTCTTCTATTGTCTCTAATATATCTCCTGATATTTACAGAGCTAGGGGACAAGCTTCACATGCTCAGTTTGGTGTGTATTGCTAAAGAGTTTTTTTCTTTTTTTGGGAGAGTGCATGTGATCAGCACAGGGCAAATCAGCACTGTCCAGACAGAGGGTCAGGGGTCCTGCAGCCTCATAGGACAACCATGGGAGAATGAAAACTCCTTCTAAAAGCTTTAACCAGACACTCATAGAAGTCATAAGACTGCTATTTACTGCTGATGAGAAAAGTTATTTAGAAGTTTATATTTATTAAAATAATTGCATTTGCATGTTTGGTGTACTGTGGGAGACCAGATATAGTGAATGCAGGGTCCTGGGTTTAGTAACACTTTAAGATTTAAAATATGCTCCCCCTCCAACCTTTAATACGTTTGAGATTTTTATTGATGTAAAAAGCTGAACATCAAGCAGACAGTTTTTAAGTAATCCTATTATAAGAAATGACAGAGCCTCCCAAACAAGTAATGTTGTCCATTCTGGTCTTTCTGATGCCTCTCTTTTTGATCTTCCATTTAACTTACCCTCTAACCTTGCAGTATTTAGGGACATGGTTCGCAATGATTTTTTGGTTCTCATGGTTCTCAAGACATTTTTTTTTTTATTATTGCATTTAAGTGTAAGTGTGAGATCTGAGGTCTTTTTGACCCCAGATCTCACATTAAAGAGGTCCTGTCATGTTTTTTTTCTTATTACAAGGGATGTTTACATTCCTTGTAATAGGAATAAGAGTGACCCAAAATTTATTTTTTTTAAATAGACAGTGTAAAAATAAAAAATAAAAAGTAAAATAAATAATAAATAAACAAATTTAAAGCGATCCGTCCTGCTGAGGTCACGAGCAGAAGCAAACGCATTCGTAAGTCGCGCCCGCATATAAAAACGGTATTCAAACCACACATGTGAGGTATCGCCACGATCATTAGAGCGAGAGCAATAATTCGACCTCCTCTGTATCTCAACACTGGTAACCTGTAGACATTTTTGAAAGTCACCTATGGAGATTTTTAAGGGTCAAAGTTTGTGGCCATTCCCGAGCGGGCGCAATTTTGAAGCATAACATGTTGGGTGTCAATTTACTTGGCGTAACATTATCTTTCACAATTAAAAAAAAAATTGGGCTAACTTTACTGTTGTCTTGTTTTTTTACTCAAAAAAAGTGTATTTTTTCCCAAAAAAATTGTGCTTGTAAGACCGCTGTGCAAATACGGTATGACATAAATTATTGCAAAAACCGCCATTTTATTCTCTAGGGTGTGTGAAAAAAATATATATAATGTTTGGGGGTTCTAAGTAATTTTCTAGCAAAAAAAAAGAAAATGATTTTAACAACAGATCTTAAAAAGAGTCTTGGTCCTTAAGTTGTTAAACTCAGGAAATTATAAATGGACTTTGCTAGAAAAAAAAATGTATTTCACCTGAATGACATATTTTTAAATTTTTATATGTTCATTGTTTATGAAAATGAATATATATTAATCGGGAAACTACGGCAAGGCTTCCAGTGGCAGTTCACATAGAATGTCACTGAATGTATTACTGAATGGAAGCATAAGTTTTATGTCCTTTATACACTTGTGTCAATCTGTAATCCAGAAGAGCAAGAAATATTCTTGCCCACGGCTAGGTATACATTGATTATGTATACAATGTAAATAGCAACTTGTTTTTACAGCCTATCATACCCAGAACATAGTTTGTATTGAAAGTGTAAAGTCATAGTTTATTTTTGATAACATACAGTATGTAATAAATTTGCAAGCACAGAAAAAGCTCATGCAAGAAAATATTTGTTTTATAGGCATTCCGCCACAGTGAAAGATGACTTCTGCTTTACTATTTAAGAGGCACGCATGGCCTGGGTCAGATATACCTGGCATTACATAAAAGACACAATGCTCTGCATCTGATGGCAATCACAGATGAGTCCTTCATTGTAATTCACTGCAAGATAAAGCAAAGGGAAGATGGATCTTGAAAAAAAAATGCCTGTGATTTACACCCAGTGGGACATTTCAGAGCACATATGTTGTTTTGCAAATACAGGAAAAATGTTTATGTTGATGGTAAGCCTTGTATCATCATAAGCAGAGGATAGCGTGGTGGGTGGCATAGAGGATATCTGTCTACGCAAACACCACTACTCTATATAGAGTATAACAACGCACAATAAAGATAGAGTATCAGTACGTTTATTAAACAGCCTCTACAGACAGGGATGCAAAATTGAAAAATAAAAAGCACATTGTAAGGCAATAAAACTATGCGGGTATGGGGACCATACTAAATGTGATGGATAGGCCAGATGCCCGACGAGCTATCCATAAACATAAGAATCTTTATGTCTAAGGCACCTTGGGAAATTTAATTATAAGCCATGGAAATTATATGCGGCTAAACTCTGACATTCTGCTAAAGTGTAGGGGGGGGGGGGGGGGATTATGCTACATAAAGTGTCATGAATCTAGTAGTTTGATAGCACTTTAAGGTACAGTATGCTTCATCGTTATTGAAAGCAGTCTTAATTGCTTCACGTCCAGAGGGGCCCATCAAAGCAATGTGATGCATCGTAGAGGTTAACATGATAGAAAGAAGTGCACTGTAAGCTATTCCAGGCAGCCATAGATGCTTCTGATATGGCTTTTTATATTCTCTCTGCTTATTTACCTCGGTGTCCAGGTTGCAAAAAATGCTTCACATTGTTTTTTGTAGAAAGTTCATAATCAAGGTATCTAACAAAGCAACTTAAAGAAGAATTTCAGGTATGCCACTTCTTACATAGTTACATTAGTCAAGCTTGGACCATCAGTGGCGGCTGGTGCTCCAGCCGGGGGGGGGGCAAACAAATCACCTGACTCCCCTTCACCCCCCTGTGGGTGGTACTCACATGGTTGGGCTCTGGCTTGTGTGTTGGCGGCGATGCAGAGCACTGAGAGATCGCTCCGATGAGGATAGCCATCTCCCAGATCTTCCCGTACATCCTCCCCCGGACCGGACCCGCTTCCTGATTGGCCGGGAGGAGAAGCAGGAAGACAATAGTGAATATTAATTTGCTATTGTTACACAAGTAGGTGGCTCGGGGCGCAGTGCTGCACCTTTCTACTCTGGCCAGCAGGTCTACAGCTAAACCCAGCAAGCCCATAGACTTCTATGCAGAGTGCTGAAAATTATGGGAGCTGTAGTTTGGGAAGGAAGCCATAAAATGGGGCCCATAGACTCTTTGGACCACAGATACCAATAAATACTATGCAGTAGGAGGATTGGAGAGGGGATTCTTGTTAAACTGCCCAGTGAAAGTACTTCCTCTTGGCACAGAGGAGAGAGGGAGAGCAGAGCACCTCTATCCAAATATTCACCTGCCAAGGGGGAGAGTAAGGACATCTGGGGGCAGCACAGCACAGCCCACATCAGAGATCTTGCACTGCTATAGCAGAGAGGCTGGAGCATCCACTCACCCTCTATTTCCCACCACTGTTCTACAGAGGCTTTCAGGAAGAGACTGAGGGGGCCCCCCTTCTACAGCGAGCATCCACAGCAGCATCCTGGGAACAGGGGAGAGTGTTATCCATCTATTACTGACACTGCTAGCAAAGACTGAGCCACTGAGAGTAGGACACCAAGTGTACCCAATCAATACTGTACTCACACTGCACTCTATAAAGCACCTATTCCAAATCTACCTCGCACCTGTGCTGAGACTATACCACACTTATACTGTACCTATGCTGCATGCAGATTAGGTGGGACTATCATGAGGTGCAAAGACACTCTCAAAGGGCCCCAAGGATACGTGGCAGAAGAACATCTCAAAGGACTGCCCCTCCCCTAATAATTATAATTATTCTACATGCCCCCATTGTTCCCCTGCCCCCTCCACTACCATTCTACTTTACTTTTAGACAGTGCATACCCAGTTGTTCTAAGACTAGCATTGGCGATATAAATGCATGTTGGCCTTGTTCCAGCACTCGGTAGTCTAAACTTTACTACTGCTTACTGCTGCAGTCAAGGTAGACTTGCTACTGTTTATGCTGATCTGGATGCCAAATGTCATCTAATGTCTATTCCTTACTGTATGCTGAATAGTGTTATTACCATTGTTAATCCATTTTATGCTTGCCCAGTTGCCAACCATTTTGGTTGACAATATACAGTATTAAGTTTATAGTGCAGTCATTTATTGCAAGTAAAAATGGCCAGTACATATACTGTAAAATACCACTTGGAATATAATACAAAAAACACTCTGATGGCGTGACATCAGCATCTAAAGGCCCTTCTCAAATGCATTTAGTGCGCACACACACATCCTCAGGGTGTCCACCTACGGCTGAAGTCAATATGCACATCTTAGCCTGCTAGCGTGGGAAAGATCAGTAATGGCTAATGCCATTTTATTGTAGCCCGCCAATGTGGAACAGCAAACCCATTTTGTCATAGGCTGGAACGGAAATGCGGCCAGGCACCATTTTATCAAAAACCATTTGGTAAAACAAATCCATATGAATAGGTGCCATTTCTTTAGATCAGAAGTGTAAAAATAATGAAACCCTTTAAGAAAGAAATAAAACAAATACCACTAGAAATAGGCCTCCTTTTTACTCTGAAAAAATAACATTAAAAACACAGGTACTAATAAATATCACCTGGAAGAATAAAAGGAACAGAAACCCCAAAAGGGTAACTTGTAAAAGCTTAATCACTAGACTAATTGAGAGACACTTCTTGAATGCAAAGAGATTTATTTTCTCTTCAACAGAACAGTGGGAGAGAGGGTTTAGGGCCAGGACACCCTTAGGTAGTTGCAATGTCAATTAGCAGACTCCGAGACTTCTACAGGTAGACAGCCATGCAGGGAAAGGCATCCAGCAAGACACCACATCTGTATGTGTAGGAGCGCTGTCTCCTATGGCAATAGTCTTAGAACAGTTCCTAACACAAATTGTAACAAACTCCTTTACTTTTATACAGGCACATCTTGTAGACTCTCAGCCCACTGATCTCCCAGTCTCTCTTAATAGACTTGCTGATTCACTGCCACTGAATCCAGTGAGCTCTTCTAATCTTCTTACTTTAGTATCTTCCTAAAGCGTCACCCCCGCTTTGCTGCTGGGTCCCTGGCTTGGCACTCCAGATACTCCTTAAGCATCACCCCACTGGTTGGGTCCCTGGCTTGGCACCTGCTGAAGTTTTCCAATTCTTCACCATCCCCGGTTGGTGAGAATACTGCTTCGGTATTTGCTTCAGCTACTCACTGTGGTCCCTGGTAATAAGATGGTTGGTCCCTTAGTGGCGACAGCTTCCCCTCTACCTCCGACCACGACAGGTTCTCCGGCCGGCAGAACTGTCATTTCTGGTTGGACTGCAAACCGCAATTTCAACCCCACGCTGCTCTCCTGTTTCTGGATAAGCCCTCAGACAGCCCAGCAGCCAAATGTGCCCGAGATAGGCCCAAACTCCGGCTTAGCAGCCCGGGCAGCACAACACACGTCCACCCAGATAGCCTTCCAGGTGGCACAAAACCCTGATCACCTGACCTCACCCAAATAAATAGGCTCTCCTAGCAGGCCAAGGGACCCAAGAAAATCCCTGCCCATTGGCTGAGATACCATATCTATTCCTAATCTCTCCTTGCAATGCCCTTGTCTTATTTAATGTCACCAGATACCCAGCCATCTAGTGACAGAAGAGAGAAGTGCAGCAATTCCAGACTTAGGATGTGTCAAGGCTGGCTCAGCCCTTCTTCTCTGAGCTGGCCGCTCAGCTGTCTGCAAATTGCCAGCTCTCATCTCTCTCCACAGTTAACCAGCTGTTGTGGATCTGCTCGTCAGTCCCGTCTACTTAAAGATCTCCAGCTCACCTCATTCCTGCCTTCGCCTTGGTCACATCACAAGAAACCATCTCCTGCGTTCCTGTTTTTAAGACTGGCTTTGCTGACATCCCTTCTGGCTCCTTATCTTGCTTGATTTTCCTCTACTTGGATCCCTGACTTCTGGCCTGGCTGATTACCTGATCTGGTTACTGAACTCTGGCTTGGCTGACTACCCGATCCGGTTACTGGACTCTGGCTATGCTTTGACTACGCTTACTCTATGTACTTTTTTATTTTTAATAATAAACCAGTGTGATTTTACTGTACTTCTGTCTTGGTCTGGTTCATGGTTTCTGACAGGGTGAAATCAATTGATCCCTCACAATTGGCCAAGGCAATGATACCTGTCAAGTCAATTTAGGAGCAACCCTGCCTAGACATCAGGGTGCTACATAAGATTGCCTTTACTACCTTGTTTGGTGCTTGTTTTCTTTGATATAGCACTACTATTGGGTACTAAGTATTACTTTCCGAGATTTCCTGTGATATTGTATGTTTATACACTTAACCTGTTGTGCCAGAGAGGCTAATGCCCTGTACACACGACCAGTTTTGCCGTCGGAATAAACTCTGAAGGTTTTTCTGACAGAGTTCCAACGGAATCCGGCTCAAGCTGTCTTGCATACACACGGTCACACCAAATTCCGACCGTCCAGAACGTACAACACGTACGACGGGACTAGAAAATGGAAGTTCAATAGCCAGTAGCCAATAGCTTCTGTCTCGTACTTGCTTCAGAGCATGAGTCGTTTTTGCTGCGTCGGAACAGCATTCAGACGAGCGTTTTTTCGGATAATAATTTGTTCCATCGAAAAAATATAGAACATGTTCTCTGTCTAAGACCGTCTGAATTTTCGACGGAAAAGTCTGATGGGTATACACACGGTCGGAATATACGATGAAAGGCTTCCATCAGACTCTTTCTGTTCGTGTGTACACGGCATAACGTTCTTCAGAAGGTCAAAGCGAAGAACAGAGGACTTATACTATGCAGTGGCTCTTGCAGGAATAGCGCTACACATAAATCATACTTGTAGGATCCCAGTGTTAGCTGGAAATCAATGCTTGACACTGCTATTCCAGTGATATCCACGTGTCAAGTGGCTGTCCTGTTGCATTCTGAACACAAGAGGTTAACTGCTCAACATGGGTGCCATTCAAAGAACGATTTCCATTTTCTCAATGAATGCAAAGTGTTCTCTGATTGGACTAGGTGGATAGGGAGGGTGATGACGTCCCAATACCCACCTCATCCAATCCCATTTATTGACAAAATGCAAAGCATTCTCTGAATGGTGCCTGTGCGAAACGAATGACCTCCTGTGTTCAGAATGCAGCAGAGCAGATGCTTGGCATGGGAAGCAAAGACTAGTGGAGAGCACTAGAGTAGGGGTGTCTGCTACAGTGATTTCCAGCTTATAGAAGGATCCCACAGGTTTAGTGTATGCATAGTTACATTGGTCCAATCTGTAACTTTTAAAAATGCCATACATGGAATTCTTCTTTAAGGGCTATGTTCACCTTTTATGAAACAAAATAATAAATACACATCTTTTTGCAGAAGCAAAAAAAAAACGTGCAATTATTATTTTTTTCCTACAGGACCCTGCAAAGCATTGCACTTGCTGTTGGGTGCAATGTCGGGCTCCTGCACACTATCCCTCCAAACCTCCTTATAGGCTTTCAGTTACAAAGCTGGAGGAAGAATGAATGGACTATGAGAGTGGTCATCAGTCCATTGAGAACTACAAGCCACCTCCCACTGTGGAAGACTGGACTTGTAGTTTATTCATTCACAGATCACTGTGAACGAATCACACAGCTGTATGGGCAGAGCCCCGCACAACCAAGCCATTTTTACAAAGTGACAACACAAGCGGGGAGAGGATCCTCCACCTACTGTCACAGTGGAAGGGGTGAGGGACGTAAGCAGGACACCAGCTGGAACATGTTACGTGTTACATTCTAAAAACAAGTGTAACGTAATATTTTCCAAAGGTGAACTTATCTTTTAAAATATAGTTTTTGCATGCTTTGGGCCAACTTGGCTCAATGTAAGTATACATATGTGATAACCGTAGGGCCACTGGCGATGCTTAAAATTTCTATACTCGTCCATGCTAAATACATAGTTGCCAACTGTCCCGGTTTTCCCGGGACATTCCCGGGATTTAGACTCCATTCCCGAATTTGTGGTGTCCCGGTAAATGTCCCGAGAAATCCGGTTCTTCACGGATTAATTTTCGCCGCCGCTAGAGGTCCGCGGCCGGCGGAGACATTGACTCCGCCGGCCGCCATTTTAAAGAAGATCAGGAAGACGGCTGGGGGGGCTAGACGGAGCTCCTGCGTCGCCGCCCACCCTCCGCCCCGCTCCGCCTCACCCCGCCTACCCCCCGCCCCGCTGCCAGTCTGTTATGGAAAGGGGCGGGGGCTCTAGCCATGCGGCCGGCAGACACTGTCGACTACTACACTAGGACACCTCTGAGGTGGGGGGGGCGCACCGCTGTGGGAATCTGATGTAAGGGGGGGCTCCACTGGGGACACCTGATGTGAGGGGGGCTCCACTGGGGACACCTGATGTGAGGGGGGCTCCACTGGGGACACCTGATGTGAGGGGGGCTCCACTAGGGACACATGATGTGAGGGGGGGCTCCACTGGGGACACCTGATGTGAGGGGGGCTCCATGTGAGGGGGGGCTCCACTGGGGACACCTGATGTGTGGGGGGCTCCACTGGGGACACCTGATGTGAGGGGGGCTCCACCGGGGACACCTGATGTGAGGGGGGCTCCGCTGGGGACTCCTGATGTGAGGGGGTGCTCCGCCGGGGACTCCTGGTGTGAGGGGGGGCTCCGCCGGGGACTCCTGATGTGAGGGGGGCTCCGCCGGGGACACCTGATGTGAGGGGGGCTCCGCCGGGGACTCCTGGTGTGAGGGGGGGCTCCGCCGGGGACTCCTGGTGTGAGGGGGGCTCCGCTGGGGACTCCTGGTGTGAGGGGGGCTCCGCTGGGGACATCTGATGTAAGGGGGGCTCCGCTGGGGACATCTGATGTAAGGGGGGCTCCGCTGGGGGCACCTGATGCAAGGACGGACTCTGCTGGGACACCTGATGCAAGGACGGACTCTGCTGGGACACCTGATGCAAGGACGGACTCTGCTGGGACATCTGATGCAAGGACGGACGGCTGGTGGCAGGCGACGTGGCTAGTGACACGCTCAGGGATCCCACTGATTCTGCATTATGGTGAGTTGAATGATTTCATTTTATATTACAATGTAATAATAGAAATAATGCACTTCAATCATCCTGACACCATAACAACCATGGTGCCGGGATGATTGAAGTGCTAACACCAGGTGCTTGGAGTATCTTTATCTGCTGATTGTTAAACTTTCTAGAATACACATATTTTTATTGTGTAGGATCTGGGGCTGCTGTCCCGTCATTCCCCTCTCCCCCTTTCCCCCTCTCCCCCTCTCCCCCTTTTCCCCTCTCCCCCTTTCTCCCCTCTCCCCCTCTCCCCCTTTTCCCCTCTCCCCCTTTCTCAGACTCTAACCACACCCCCTTGAGCCACACCCATTTAAGCCACGCCCACTATTCCGCATAAACCACGCCCATTTTTCGCAGCGGCGTGCTTCACGCACCGCACTTGTATATTTTTCCTAAACCACAAACGAATGCCCCGTTCCCTAATTATTGTAGGGCTCGGCCTACAACCACAAAAGTGTCCCACATTTTTTTTTTTACAATGTTGACAACTATGTTATAGTAACAACCGTTATCTTCTGGGCCCTGCTTTTGTGCGAGCGCCCCCCCCTCTGCACCCAGAATTCAAGGGGTCACTCACTTCAACATTATTCTCAGAAGGTCTGAATGAGTCCAAATAGGACCTGTGGGAGCTTTTATGATACAGATTTACATCTGCTGACTTGACCATCCCAGGTCTCTGTAAACACTCCGCTTCTTCCCCTCTTGTCTTTGTTCGGATGTCTTCAGGTCTACAGCTGTCACAGCTTTTGGCTGATAAGTACTTGAGCCGGCCATAGACGGTTGGAAGCAGCAGCAAGAACCAGCCGAGATTTGAAACACATATGGGCAGGCTGAATTTACCCAAGTTGATTGATCAATCAACTTGGGTACAACCAGCCTGCCAAATTTTACATGTGATTATTGCTACCTAAGGGTTGGACTTCTGTTTCCACAATGCAACAGACTTAACTTTAACATGTGAGAATAAAAGTCCCACAAGTGGATAATTTGTATTGACCAGCTGATTATAATGAAACCTGCCATTCGGAATCAGAAGACAATCAATCTTGTGAAACAAACTACAGTATTCTTTCACATCAACAAAAGGTTGGAATCAATGTTAAAATCCCTGCAATGTACATTAATCACCCAGAGGGTTTTTTTTTTCTTAACAAAACTGCAGTTACTCTTTAGGCTTCGTTCACATCTCTGCGTTCGCCCACGATTCGAAATAGTGGCAAATCGCAGGACGCCCGTGCATACTCTGTCACTTCCAATGGCACCCCAATCGTGGCCCAATTTTGCCGTGATTTTTCGGGAGATAATTGCGGTAATATCATGCAAACAGAATCGCCTGTTGCGGCAAATCTGCCCGCGATTCAAATGCTCAAGTGTGAATGCAGCCTAAGTGTGGATGTATGCCCTGTCATGGAAGCATAGGTGTGCGCACAGGGTGTGCCAGGTGTGCCCAGGCACACCCTAATCACACTGTGCAGCACAGATCCCCCCTACTGCCCTGGCTCCCCCCCTTCTTCCCCTCGCAGTGCTGCCAGCTTTCCAACTCTCCTCTCCCTCCGGCTGTTGCTGTGGGGATGTTTTAGGATGAGTAGGGGAAGGGGCCGGTAAATATGACACTTACCGGCCCCTTCCCTTTCATCGTGAGTGATCGGTATTACGTGTTTGAGCTTTGGGGTGCACACCCTAATGCGATAGGCTGCGCACACCTATGCATGGAAGTCATTCAATGTGGTTTCCTAGAATGATGCTTACGATGTTTTTTTTAATTTGGATTATGCTGTCATTTGTTTGTTATGGCATATCCCACAGTGCAAAATAACTAATCATCTTTTTTCCTTTTATTCCAGTCTAACTAGATCAAGTTTTCTTGTGTCTACCAGACAAGTCAAACCAAACCAACGTGTTATTGAGTTACTCGGCTTCCCTGCAGCTACAGACTCACAGACTAAGTATATTTAATGTTGCATTCACGAATTGTTACCTTCAATACAAAAACAAACGCAATGAGGTGCTTCTAAATTTCTTAGAACATTGATTTAGACATGAGCATGATGCACCTGTACACGGTGAAGGGATCACATCCCATTGTCCTCCTGTGTAAATTAATCAAGCCCCTTTCCTTCTGTAATTGAATAGAACTTGGTGACAAAGATATGATCTGCCAAGACCGCAGATTGGTTTCTATCAGGCCTGGTACAAGGCACAGTACACAATATCTATATTATATCAGTGACAGAAGCATCACAACTGGGGGGAAAAACTGCATTTTTAGTACTGTTTAACCAAGATTTACAGAAAGCAATTTCCTGAGTATTGCAGAAATGACAAACATTTGAAAAATGTCATCTCAACACCTCCTTAATTCTACAGTTTTTCTAATGCCTGATGTAAATAAACTATGATTTCAGGACATGTTTCTGGGTAATTTGAACATGATAGATATTGGGCTTTGTATAGAGCGATGTAATTGTCTTTGCCAGCTATTCAACAATAATGCAATTTTCCCATAGCTATGGGAGATGTAAATCAGATGAATGTTTTCCAGAGATTGTGGATTCCACTATTCTTGCATATTCAACAACAGGACATTAACGATTACATTATTTTATCAATGTCAAACCATTTGAAGTCATTGGAAGAAAATAAATTCCTAAGTAAGTAGTAAAAAGAAGTGTCAGATTAGCTAGGACTAAACAGGACTTTAACCCTGTATGGTCATATATTCTACATTTATAAACTTTTTCTGTAGAAAATATAGTTACCTTGGCGTTATGGCATTTGTGTTCTGCTATAAATTATATCAAAATAAGAGTGTTTTTTCCTTAGTGAGTCCATGGCATATTGCACAAACACTGTAAACTTGGGACAGGACTGCATTAGGGAACTGGACTATTTATTATTAACCACTTCCTGACCCCTTCCTGACCAGAATACTTTTTACAATTTGGCACTGCGTCGCTTTAACTGGTAATTGCACAGTCATGCAATGCTGTACCCAAACGAAATTTGTGTCCTTTTTTTCCCCACATATAGAGCTTTCTTTTGGTGCTATTTGATGTGGTGTTTATTTTTTGCGCTATAAACCAAAAAAAAGCGACAATTTTGGAAAAAAAAACAATATTTTTTACTTTTTTGCTATAATAAATATAAAATGTTTTTAAAAAACAACTTTCCTCATCAGTTTAGGCCAAAATCGCAATAAGCATATATTGATTGGTTTCCGCAAAAGTTATAGCGTCTACAAACTATGGGAAAGATTTATGGCATTTTTATTTTTATTTTTTTTACTAGTAATGGTGGTGATCTGCGATTTTCAGCGGTATTGGGACATTGTGACAGACAGATCGAGCACTTTTGACACATTTTTGGGACCATTGACATTTATGCAATGATCAGTGCTATAAAAATGCACTGATTACTGTGTAAATGTCACTGGTAGGGAAGGGGTTAACACTAGGGGGCGATCAAGGGGTTAACTGTGTGTTCCCTCAGTGTGTTCTAACTGTATGGGGATAGGACTGAGTAGGAGAGGAGACATATATCACTGTTCCTATTTACTATGAACAAATGACATGTCTCCTTTTCTCTGACAGCACAGGGGAACGCGATCGCACGTGGCAAAATGGTAGGTTTGATGGGACACCAATATACAGATATAAAATGTGATCACGAAGAATAAAAATATAAAAACAAAGTATGGAGAATGATAAGCTTGGCCCGATGCGTTTCGTCCGATTGGACTTCTACAGGGGCCAAGCTTATCATTCCCCATACTTTGTCACAGTGGGAGTCACTCACAAGTTTTTGAATTATATCTATTTTCACATATTTTTTTTGACACATTGTAGCACTACATATTTATACCATTTTACCTTTGAATATTTGTCATATTTTGATGTAGCAGCTTTGTCTTTTCTCTCACTGGGTTAGCGCAGTTATATATTCTCTTATCCTCAGTATTCCAACATAAGAACCCCAAACACACCTCCAAGATGACCACTGCCTTGCAAAAGAAGCATATATATATATATATATATATATATATATATATATGTGTGTGTATTGCCCCCTTTAACATCAATGACAGCTTGAAGTCTTTTGTGGTATTTGTGGATGAGGCTCTTTATCTTCTCACATGGTAAAGCTGGCTATTCCTCTTGGCAAAAAGCCTCCAGTTCCTGTAAATTCTTGGGCTGTCTTGCATGAAATGCACGTTTGAGATCTCCCCAGAGTGACTCAATGATATTGAGGTCAGGAGACTGAGATGGCCCCTCCAGAACCTTCACTTTATTCTGCTGTAGCCAATGTCAGGTTGACTTGTGTTTTGGAACATTGTCATGTTGGAATGTCCAAGTACACCTCATGCGCATCTTCCTGGCTGATGAATGCAAATGTTCCTCCAGTATTTTTTGATAACATACTGCATTCATCTTGCCATGAATTTTGATCAAATTTCCTGTGCCTTTGTAGCTCACACATCCCCAAAACATCAGTGATCCATCTCTGTGTTTCACAGTAGGAATTATGTACCTTTCATCATAGGCCTTGTTGACTTCTCTCCAAATGTAGTGTTTATAAATATACAACACATAAAAATCTCAATTTTGGTCTCACCCCTCCCAATGACTTTGTGCCAGAAGGTTGAGACTTGACTCTGAGCTGTTTGGCGTATTGTAAGCGGGATCCTTTGTGGCATTTGCGTAGTAATGGCTTTCTTCTGGCGGCTTGACCATGCAGCCCGTCTTTCTTCAAGTGCCTCCTTATTGTGCATCTTGAAACAGCCACACCACATGTTTTCAGAGAGTCCTATATTACATCTGAAGTTATTTGTGGGTTTTTCTTTGCATCCTGAACAATTTTCCTATTGTGACTGAAATTGGTCTACCTGACCGTGGTTTGGTTTCAACAGAACCCCTCATTTTCCACCTCTTGAATAGAGTTTAAACACTGCTGATTGGCATTCTCAATTACTTGGATATGTTTTTATATACCTTTCCTGTTTTATACAGTTCAGTTACCTTTTCCTGCAGATCTTTTGACAATTCTATACTTTACCCATGACTTAGAATCCAGAAACGTCAGTGCAGCACTGGATGAAAGATGCAAGGGTCTGTCAGGAGTCCAGATACTCATTGACCTTTTATACACACACACACTAATTACAAGCAAACAGATTACAGGTGAGGATGGTAACCTTTAGTAGCCATTCAAACCTCTTTGTGTCAACTTGTGTGCATGTTATCAGGCCAAAATCCCCAGGGAATGTAAACATTTGATCAGAGCCAGGGTCATTTGGCTAGTTTCTGTTGTCATTATGATTTAAAAAAGAATAAACACAGTTGAATGATAATAAATGGCTTCAGTCAAACACTAGCTATGAGTGAAAGAAATATTTTTGTGTTATCAATAATATTCTCGGAAAATGGCCAAGAAATCATAAATTCTGCCAGGGTATGTAAACTTATGAGCACAACTGTGTGTGTGTGTGTATTATCACATGTGCAAAAATTCTGGTCCTGGGTGTATGCATGCTCAGTATGCTGACATCAGGCTCAAACACTGTACGAATTAAGCAACCATGTTATGATCTCACTGGGTGACTGAGAGCTCCAGCATCTGGGCACCAAGGAGAAGATTGTGCTGTTTGATTCATGAAAAAGTCTTACTCATCCCTTAATGGCATGCAGGGGAAAGCCATCCCTTGGAACCAGCAGATATCTCTACAGAGATGACAGACATGTGACAGTATAAACATGGATGCTGGGTGTGCCAGGAAGCCGCATGTGAAAGCTTCTTTCTCTCTTGTATGGTTAGCTAAGGGCTACCATTTCTGTACCAGAGGAGGAATGCTACAATTAAACAAGCATGAGGAAGTAATGTTCTGTTATCATATCTATCATCTCTAATATTTGTACTTTAAGGACTTTATTTGCTTAAATAAGGAGCTGAGATACACAGGACCAGCTCTGTGTATCTTAGCGGCGCCATATTTACACTGCAGTGATACTGACGTGTCACTGCAGTTTAACTGCAGCCTGGGCAAGGCTGCAAATGACACAGACAAGGCTGCAGATGGACACTGATAAGGCTGCAGATGGAGGCTGCAAGGCTGCAAATGACACTGACAAGGCTGCAAAGCTGCAAATGACACTGACAAGGCTGCAAGGCTGCAAATGACACTGACAAGGCTGCAAGGCTGCAAATGACACTGGACAAGCATGCAGATGGACGCTGTGCAAGGCTGCATTGATGAGCATTTAAATGTAAGTTTTTTTCCTTAAGTGTTAGTTCACACCAGACGCAGTTCTGTTCAGTTCCGTTCGCTTTTTTCTGCAAAAAATGCATGCACAGTGTTTTCCATGTATTCCAATGGCTCTAGTTCACACCATGCAGTCAGTTTCCAGTCAGTTTCTGCACCGGAAACTGACTGCATGGTGTGAACTAGAGCCATTGGAATACATGGAAAACACCGTGCATGCATTTTGAGTGCAGAAAAAAAGCACACGGAACTGCGTCTGGTGTGAACTAGCACTAAATAGTTTTTTCCTTAAAATTCCTTAAACTCTTATCTTGAGGTTTGCTGATTGGTTATTGGCAGTTACGTAGTGCCTCGTTTCCTGCCGTTGAGAAAACCTGTCTGCATTAGACAGTGATGTAATGGCGGACAAACGGTATCAGAGTGGCGCGCTTAAAAGAAAACTAAAGGTTTAAAGTAATGTATAGAAGGTAGGGCCCGAAAGTGACTCAAGCCCAGGGCCCCCCACCACCCTAAGTCCTGCCCTGACAGTATCTATATCTGTTTATATTCTCTTTACTACATTGCCAAACCCAATTAATTTAACAGGGTTTTTCCTGGTTGCAATGAAACGCACTGAAACATTTCTAGGTGTGTCAGTGGTCACTCTGATCCAGATACAGGGCAGGTCATCACTGGTGCAGGGCAGAGAGGCCTGATCAATATAGTGGCTCTTCCAGGGGTAGGGCTGCACATGTAGAACTGAATAAATGAGTGGTACACTCCACTCTACCACTATTTAGATGGAGGCACAGATGATCATAAGTAACAACTTAGGCGGTCACTATAAGGCTGGTGAAGGGATCACAAATATAGTCCAAATTACTTCTGCATACAATAAGATGCTCCTAGCCACCATTGACAAAATGATTACACTGAGTAATCTGAAATAAAGGTATTTAAACAGCACAAGCATGTAGGAGTGCCTTTCTTTTTTTGTGTCAAAAATAACTTTTTTGAAACAATTGCATATATACAAAACAGCATGTTCCAGAACATTCAGAGTCATAAAGAGATTAAACTGGTACAATGGGGTTTCAAAGATACAGTAACCAACAGCATACCAAGGAAGTACTAGCCAAAATCCATGCCCTACCGCAGAGTCACTGAGAATTACCCCGCAATCCTGCTGCATGCTCGATAGTAGGATACAATAGATATAGATACAAAGATGTCAACATAATAATCTATCCATGACTAGGTCTGCCGGAGCTAGGCTAGGAATATCCAGCCAGCCACCCCAGTCCCTGTTAAATTTAGTTGGACAACTCCTATGCTGGTGTAATGGAAATTTGTAAGTTCTGTATATAATTATATTCTATTTTGTATGTATTGCACACTGCCCTCACTGTGTACACAGCACTAATAATGTTTTCAGTACATGTTTACATTCTTTCGAGTCCTGATTAGAATTAGCCTGCCTATGTAACGCCCCTTGTTACCATAAACGTACAATTGTAATATTAATGTGATACCTACATAATCATGTGTATAAAAACCTTCAATTGCGTCATAATAATGCAGAACAGTTATTTGGAAAGATGCTGAGCGTATCTTTTGTATCTGTTCCCTACTGCAGTAGTTATTATTAATTTGGAACCACTAATTAATATGAGGATAGGAGTTGCCTATCATCAATTTAACCGAGTCAGCATGGCGAGCCAGCCAGGAGGGGTTTCCAGGTGACCCTGAGCATCCGAAACGAGGAGCTTGAGACGATCCGAGAATTTCTGATAATCAGCCGGCTGAGGTAAGCCTTTTGCTTACATTTGAGTTATCAGACTTCCTTGATCAGTAAGGCATTTTCGGGACAAAGGGTACCTATTTTACTCCCCTTAATCGAACTGTATTGATTGGTGGTTATATGTTATGTTGTCACTGTCTAAGAAAGGGAAGAATAGTGCTGTTCACAGGTATATGTAGTACATCTGCTAGATAAAGTCGTTTAGAGGCAAGAGGGTATAGGCACACGTAGAGAAGAGAGAAGACTGGCCAGTCATTATGGGCATTGAATTAAGTAAGGGAATGAAGGGTAAGAGACCCTCAAAAATGCCCAGCGCAAGAGGAGCGCTATATATGAACCAAATGTGCGGTTCTGCCTATACTGAGCCCCTAGATAAATGGTTAAAGTGGACAGGGATCCACAATGGGTAACTGGGTTACCCAAGTTCACAGGGACTAAGAATCATGCAGAGTAAACAGCTAGAGAAACAGCTATCTATGTGAGCAGGATGGATCAAGGGTGACATTAACACTAGACAGAAAGGGACATTTTCATGTTAAGTTGTGGGATGAATTTGGAGTCAGGCACTACAACTAGTAAGTCAAGTAAGCGATTTTAGAGAGATATTGGTGTATGTGTGTGCGAATGCTGGGACCTTTAGTTCTATTGCTTGTGTGTGTCATGTATGCAGATGTGACCCCCTCCTTTGTGCTCTCATGAAAGAATGTGGCTGAGATGAGAGGTCAGTGATAAGCTGGAAGGACACCATACCAATTCCAGTTTTTTAGACAAAACATTTATAACAAAATGTGCCGGGTTAACGAATCTAATGGTAAACAATGTGATCACAATTATTTTTTTAATCTGTTTTCCAGACATGGTAAAATGAAGGTTACATTTAACCGTGTATTACACAAATTGAATATCCTTTGATAGTGGAAACAGTGCATTTAAAAAAAAGGAAAATTAAGTAATAATGAGTATTCATTTCTAATATGAGTTAAACAATTTTATTAATAATATAGATATATTGAAACTGGTTTAGACAACCTTTGGTTGGAAATGAAATCCAGGTTATTGGGGAAATTTGTAAAAATGGGATTAGTTTAGATTAAGATAACAATTTTGTAATTTTACATTTATACAATAAGCCCTTATTGAGAGAAAAATAGATTAAGATGAGGTTATTTGGAATAAAGCTGCCATAATATTTAACAAAGCCAAAATGGATGGGATACATAAGAAGTTTTTCTACAAAAATGAAATTTTAAGGTTCTTGATAATAACTTGATGTGCGGTCCATGATGTGAGAGTAATAATAAATAAAATTTAAATATAACAGACCCATCACATCAAGTCCACACACCCTGTTATAATAGATGCCACATGCAGCCAGTTGTTTTTTAGTTTTTGATGCTTTCTGGTCCATCATACAGATTGCTGGTCCTTTTGTTTTATTTATTTTTATTTTGGAAATCCAAAGCAGAATATGTGTATTGTGAAATGGTGTGCCCGTTTTCCTTGTAAGTGCAGTGGTATAAGCAGAATAATATTTTGGATTTATGTGCATCTCTCCATGACCGCAGGGTATTGTTATCATTTATTATAATATTGCCAGGAAAAAGTTGTCTTTTGAAACATGAAACTGGAGTTCTTACACAAACAGCGTAATAGAAAACAAGCCATTGTAATATATTTATGGAAGCTGGACCCAGTAATGAAGGGTTCACCCGATATATCAGAGCTGTAGCTTTTATGCAAAGGTGCTATTAGACAAAGTTAGATATTGTTTTGGTCAAACATTTAATTTTTAATGGTCCAACATTCTGCGCAGCAAATATACAGCTAACTAAATGTTTGTCTAAGGAAAGGTTTAAAATATGAGTTTGTTTATGTACAAATCTAACAATGAAAAACGCGTACATTTATTCAAAAGAAAGGAAAAACCACATGTGGTAAATTGATGGTGTAGGAATCAGCTGCTGTGAGCCCAGTGCAGGACACACTCCCTGAAGACCCAGATATTACATTTTTTGTAGATTTGAGTATGCAGTTTATCACCCAGAAGGATACTCTGTATTCAAAGTCATTGGATCCTTTTTCCCCAGCTCAAGAAGCAGAGCTCCATGTTTTAGCAAAGCCTGTGAGCTATAAAAAGAATGTATATTTATATAGATAGTCGGGATATAGAGAGCTTTTGGTTCCATTTAAAGGGCCAGAAGTTTGTTTTTACTTCGGCAGGTAAACCAACCAAGCATGCCAAGTTAATTTGATCGGCTGTTTTCAGCCTTCCAGGTTCTTGCTGAGGTAGCCATATTAACTTTCACACCTGGAAGCAGACCAGGCGAATCTAAGGATGCTGCATTACAGCCCCAGACACTTGATGGGTCTGTGCAACTCACAGATTCCACCCTAGTTCTGGCCCAGTATAGCTGGGATTAATAATTCAACTTTAAGGACCCCAGGACGAGAAGAAGAAGTGGTCCACAGGGGGCAACTTCTTATGAAACAGGACTTTGGAAAAGATGATCATTTATGTCTGCCAGCCACTCTTTTCCCTCCAGCTTGACACATGGACCGTGTCATCAGTCACAAGCAGTTATGGCTGCCTTAGTAAATGAGCATGGAATAGAGCCAGGGTTCTCCACAGTTGTTTTTATAACATACCACTTCTTGTTTTACCTGTTACCAAAAGTGTAACCAAAAGCTGAACATCCCTTCCAGAGATTACAAAAAAGATATATCCAGATGCCCAAGTTAGGATCCTACAAGAATGCATTTTGTCTGTATGGACATGTTTTTTGGATGTCCAGTGGCAAATGCTACTGCAAAGGCCATAGTAAAAAGTGTTATCAGAAGTAGTTTGTAAGTACAGAGTGCCAGAAAGTACAGAGAGTAACAGAGGAAATCATTTTTATAGGAGAGTCCTTACTAGAAGTTTTGAGGTTTTATTTTTACACCCCCTACTGTCTACAATGTAGTGGACAAAGTAGAGTAAGAAACTAGAAAACTTTTGCCTGAATGTTTTCTTATATTTTATGAAGCCCCTAAGGAGATGTTGGACTCTGTCCCTATGGGATTTGGTTTGGGAGTGTGTTACTCACTTGCTTATATTTTGTCTCAGCAGCTGAAGTCCTCCATTCGGATCTCACAGAGAATGTTGCTGATCTTTTAAGATTTTTGACAAACTCATTTATGTGTTTTCTCCCCAATTCCAGATCCTAAAAGTTTGGAAGGATCTAAAACTAAAGCCAGGTGACTTGTGGATTGTTAAGAGACATTTATATATAAGGAAATGTTTGGAGACTCAATACAGCATCTATTTCATGTACAGTTTTGCAAAACTTGAAGGAAAAGTCACCTGAATCCACACCAGACGCTGCAAAAATGACTAAATCAAAGAATTCTCTGTGTTTGATTTGTTTCCTTCTTGTGATCACAGTCTAGGGTACTTTTTGATTCAATTACTTTAATTGTAAGGGATATATATATTTAAAGTAGTTTAGCCATGTTGAAGTCATATTTGTCTTTTGTACGTCTTCCATTTTATGTAGAATTGTCTGTGTTTACATATGCTGATAAGTCAGCATGCCCACAATTCAGCTAGAAGGCCATTCTGGCCACAGGAGTGTACAACCAGTACTCTGTAAATATGTCTTATTTATCATTTGTTTTTCACAATGAAAGGTAATTTTGTAATGAAAAAGTTGCTCAGCTATTATTTTCTCCACAATGGAGTTTTTTGCCTCTTTGGCCAGGACTACCTCCACCTAAGCCTGTGGAGGTTACAGGTTAAAGGTGATAGCAGGTATGGTTAGTGATCAAAATATTGATCAAAAGAGGGGAGACTGTAATAGAAATTTGTAAGTTCTGTATATAATTGTATTGTATTTTGTATGTATTGCACATTGCCCTCACTGTGCACACAGCACTAATAATGTTTTCAGTACATGTTTACATTCTTTTGAGTCCTGATTAGAATTAGCCTGCCTATGTAAAGTCCCTTGTTACCATAAACGTACAATTGTAATATTAATGTGATACCTACGTAATCATGTGTATAAAAACCTTCAATTGCGTCATAATAAAGCAGAACAGTTCTTTGGAAAGATGCTGAGCGTATCTTTTGTGTCTGTTCCCTACTGCAGTAGTTATTATTAATTTGGAACCACTAATCAATATGAGGATAGGAGTTGCCTATCATCAATTTAACTGAGTCACTGGTAAATAACCTGCTCATATCTGAGGGTAGTACCCATGTGTTCCACCCATTCATTAAGAGTAGGAAGGGAAGTGTGTTTCCAATGGAGTAGTAAAACTTTATGTGCCTGAAATACAGTAGTGCTCTACAGACCACCTCAATATCAAACTGGTCCCTCGCCATGTCATCAACTATACCTAGGATACCACACTTAGGGCCCAGAGTAAGAGTAGTTTGGAATGCTTGATCAATGGTATTAAGAACAGCCTCCCAGTATCCATGCAATTTCACATAGTGCCATAACATGTGTATCAGAGAGCCATGATCGCTGCTACATTTGGGACATAGCGATTCCTTAAGGAGGCCCATTTTAAATATTTTCAAAGAGGTGTAGTGTACCCTCAACATTATATATAACTGGGACAGGTGTTGCAATGTATTTAAAGAGCTATTGTGCACCGCTTCCAGCACCATCTCCCATTGCTCCCCAGGCAAATCACCCACATCTGGCACCCATTGGTTTATTTTGATCAAGACTAATTTATTATAATTCTAAAAGTATTTATCAAAGTAATGTAAATATGAAATAATACACAATGAAGATTTGGTATTTTTATATCCAGACAGAAAGTGAAATTTAGGCTTCTTTAACCTTGTATAACATAATTTTCTCCTTACCTCTTGTTAAAATACTGCTGTTTGGATGGAAGTTTCAATCAGAGACAGATTGTCTGAAAGAGAACACTGGTGTGCTGTATCATTAGAAAATACCTAATGCTCTGTAAACCAGTTGTCATGGGTGTATCTTGTATTAAGCAGTGTTTTGTAAAAGATAGAGTGTACAAATAGTTTCAAACATTTGATTTGACTCAAAGCCATTATAGTTTTCCTTTAAACTGGTAGAATGCCCACTTAGCACAGTAAAGCTGTGTTTGCTTCAAATACCCAGTTATGTGCAACAGAAAAAAAAAAAAATTCCCTCATGCATGACTAGTTTAAGTTGGGCTAAAGAACATTTTTCTCTTTTAGTAAACAAGTTTGAATGTGTGTATTTGAGTTGAGCTACACCCTAACTGGAGAAAATTTAGTTTGCTGTTTTCATCTATTTCTACATATCAGTTCTGCTAATCTCCTCCAGCCCTTTTCGGGTACTTTCTGCCTACATGCACTGGTCATTATTATGTCACTTCATAATAGAAGGTACCTCATCAAGGACCTTCCTGGTAGGATTGTCCTGTAATCTTTTAATGAAAGCTGAAGATTTTAGAAGACTGAAAACAACTTTTGAAACAATATTAACATGTTAAACATGAGATTTTAGTAATGGGGTTACAGGGCTTTTTTTTCTCAGGGAATAGGTGCAGGAACTCCAGCCTTCTGAGTTACACTTCATCTATGCTCCTACCTGTCTCTGAGCATCATCCCTTGGTTCCACCCCCTCCCAGCACCTTTCAGAGAATACAGAACCAAGTATTTAGTGCTACTCAGTGATTTTCATGAAATGTTGTAATGAAAACAATAAAGATATTAAAACATCCCTTGCAATGAGCAACAATAGACCCCATCCCAACAACAATAGACTACACCCCAGAAACAATAGACCTTCAGCAGCAACAATAGATCCCCCAGAAACAACAGATCCCCCACACAACAAAATACTTTCCACCCAGCAGCGATGGAACCACCACACAACAAAAGACTTCCCCCCCAGCAATAATGGACCCCCCACACAACAAAAGACTTTCCCCGAGCAACAATGGACCCCCCACAACAAAATACCACCCCAGAAACAATAGACCCCTAGCAGAAATTACAGATTTCTCAGCAGCCAGCATCAATAGACTCTCCAGCAGCCAGCAACAATAGACCTCTCCCTCAACAGTAGACCTCACCCAGCAACAATTCACCCCTCCCCCCCCAGCAAGATAAGACCCCCCCCCCACCAGCAACAGTAGACTTACCCAGCAACAATAGACACTCACCCCAAAACAGATCCCCACCAGCGATAATAATTACTCCAGCAGCAAGCATCAACAGACCCTCCAGCACCCCTTTCCAGTATATACATTTAGTGCTGGCGGTGCCAGAACTGCGTTCCCCCACCTTCCCACTGAAAAAAAGCCCAACCTCAATGTTATTGCACAGAACATATATATATATATATATATATATATATATACAGTATTGGAAGATTATTGATTATTTAAATAATGTTGGTTAAAACATGTATGATGCAATGCAAAGGCTTTCAATGAATGTTCCTTTAAACTTAAACCTTGTCCAAATTTTGGCTTTCAATGTATAGCCTAATCAGTGCATTCTGCACATTTTCACAGCAGAATGTCACACCATGGTGTAGCGGTACCTCACTACATTTGTCTTTATATCTCTGTCATAATTCTATCCTTGAACTTCTATTTCCAAAATCCTATGGAAAATGAACATTAGTTTTGTAGAACTCAAGAGGCATTCATCTTTCAGATTGAGGTTAAAGGTGTCATAAAACTTTGAGAATAATTGTTGTTCAGAAGAAACTTTAAAACCAAAAGAAAAAGCAGCGGGGAATTTGGAGAAAGAAATGATCTAGCTTTTTTGCAAAATGCTACTAATATAGGATGTAAGGTATATTCGTTACTAAAGGAAATTAAGGGAGCCATTATACATTTCAGCATCATGATGAGACGGCAAAAGGAAATACTGCCACTAAGATGGACCTTTTATATGCAAATAATATGTGCTCTGTTAAAACAATCTTAAATATATCTGAAAGTAAAATGTCTTGATTCAAAGCACAGACACATAGAGAAATTTTAAATCTCAGCTAGCATAATACCTAGGCAACAGATATGGCTTGGCTCAGTACAACGCCAATTAAAAAAGGAGGTTGACGTTAATTAGTAGTTGAGCAACAATTTTATTTCAAAATTATAGTTTCTCATTAATGTTTTGCTTAATGCTGCAATTATGCAATCATGATGAGAGGACTGATTCATGCATATTGGTATTTGTCCCTAATTTTAACAGTTTTCTCACTGCATATGTTTGTAGATTTTTGATAGTTCACACCTTCTAGTAGCTTTTAGTGAGCTCCCTTCTCCTGCCTTTTATATGGCCACATCCACCCTTGTGTCTTCCCATCCTTTCCAAAATAGGTTTACCATCTCTCATTAAAACAAATACAGGGGATGAAGGCTGTGGCTTGTTTGTAATTGTGGCCCAAGGGGATGTGGCCAGGACAATGTATGCAAAGCCACAGTAAGATTACTGCAAGTTGATTACAACTGATTTCAGAACTTTCTAAACCCCCCAACTCCCATCCCCTATCCCCTCCTCAAAGTGCAAATAATTCATCAGATATTTAAGATACTACTTGCTACATGCTTAAATCATAAGGACCCCTTCACACCTATGCATTGCAGTAGTGTGTTACATGTGTTTGTACATTGTGGTGGGCTGTGTCAGAATAAAAGGTTGCAGGTGTGTTGGTTCTGATGTAATGGCAGCTTTTTGAAATTGAGTAACTGCCTTAACAAAATGCATGTTAATGTGCGCATTAACGCAACACATCAGAATGGAAAGATGCGAAGGGGGCCCAAGCTGAAATAAATAAATAATAGGGGCTGTTAGAATAGAAAGAATAAAAGAGGTGGGGCAAGTAGGATTTTTCTGGTACCGTCAAAAGACATTACAACAATTTAGTTAAAAAAGTAAAATTTTTATTTAACATTATAATTAAAAAATGTATGTACATTAAAATTACATAATAGGTCCTTTCGGATAGTCAATACACTATTACCTATTAGAGGCGTATAGACTATCCGGGAGGACCTATTGTGTAATTTTAATGTACATACATTTTTTAATTATAATGTATAATAAAAATTTTACATTTTAAAGTAAATTGTTGTAATGTCTTGTGACGGTACCAGAAAAATCCTACTTGCCCCACCTCTTTTTCTTTTCTATTCTAACATGATCTAGGGATGTAGGTACCTGTAGTTTTTAATATTTATACAAACACTGCGCTTGGCTAGTGACTCATGCCAATGAGTATAACATCTCAAATGTACTATATTACTGAAAAAGTGTACAATCTTGTAAAAAGTCCCACAATAGTGAATAAAGTGCTCGTGCTTCAATGTAAAATCGGTGCTCCACTATTCAGTGCACAGACAACGTGCCCCACGTGGATGTGCACTCACCCTGGTTATGGACCACCTATCGCTAGAGTGGTCACTTGAGCTTTGTGGGGAACATACCCTTAACTGATGTCATCCAAGGTTGACTGCACTGCTAGTAATCCTCCATGGATAGGGAATAAAAATGACGGAGGGGGGCATCCATAGCGTAAAAACGTTTATTTGTGAAAATTTCCAGCAAAAGAAAAGATAGATGCACTCACATGTTATGGTGCCTGTTCCTGTAGTTTTTAATATACAACTTTCTGAGCAATTATTTCTGAAAATAATAGGGGCTAAAAAAAGCATTGGAAGATCACAAAACTCCCAGTTTTCTACATAATTTGGACACCTCCTTTCAATGCTGATCAATGCCATCACATGCCACAGTCACAGTGCTTTGGAGCAACTCTCTCTCTGAATGATTTCATTATCATCACAGAGAATGCATTTGTGGAATAGTGGCAGGGGATCAAACCTGAAATTTAGGTATGACAAGTTTTACATAGTTACACTCGTCCAACTTGGACCAATATAATTATGCATTTGCCATACCTGCTCAATCTCTGTAACAGCTTGAAATCACTGTAATAGGCACTGCTATGATAGTGATCACCTCTAGCCTCTGGGCCCCGTGCCGAGCGGCTGCTCTGCCGCATTCTAATCACAGGAGGTTGGCCACTTGGCACAGGAGCCATTCAGAGAACATTTTGCATTTTCTCAATAATTGCAAAGCATTCTGTGATTGAATTAGGTGGAGAGGTGGGGTAGTGATGTCAGGGACCCCATAGCAACCTCCTGTGTTCGCTAAGCAGCAGGAGACCCGCTCAGCACAAAACCCGGAAGGCAGCAGAGATCACTGTAGAAGTGGGGTCTACTACAGCGATTTCCAGCTTCCATGGTGATTAGCCATGTATAGCACTATGCAAAAAATAGTCCATAATTAAACTACTGCTTTAAGTTCTTGTTTCCTGTTAGTATGGTGTATGGACATAATGTATAGCAAAATCCTGACTTTTCATGTAATTCAACATTAGTCCCACCCAACCCCCCAGAATTTCCTAGCTCTGTATTTGTCTGTGTGATAACCTATGGCATTAATAAGTCATTAGGGACACTCAGGAAGAAAGAGGAGATTGGGGCCAGGTTTAACTTTGGAGTTGAGAATTGCATACATTAATAGCTTCCAATAGCTCTGCATCTGCTAATTATTTTAACATTGGGTTTTCACTGAGGATAACTTAGGCTTAAAAGAGAAGTGCAGGGTTTTTAAACAAACTAACCTTATACTCACCTAGGCGAATGCAGCATCGACCTGATGCTGCATCTGTCCTCCGCCATCTCTGCAGTAAGTACTCAAATACTGCTGACTGCTCAGTTCTCCCCTCACGTGCTCTCTACTCTGCCCCTCCAGCACTCACTGGAGTGACATCAGCCAGCAGCAGGCTTTAGCCCGTTGTCAGCTGGAAACAGATCACAGGAGTGCAGAACAAATCTCCTGTGATCCATAGGAGACGTATGACCAAAAAAGCTTTGGCCCTAATTCTTGTTTAAGCTGGCAATGGACTGTATGAATTTGGGCTGGTTACTGGAGAACTGGCCCAAATTCTCTCAGTGAGTGGCCCTGTTGGCTGCTTCAGCCCAACATTTCTTGATTAAAACAGAACAAATCTGTGTATGGACACCTTTAGACATTATATTTATGAGACATTTACTTTACCCCATCATCCCTAATCTAACCTGGAAATCCTTTGCTTAACTTCCCCCCAACACTGAACACTAGCCTCTAACCTAAGTTTAAAGTGGTGATAAATTTAAAAAGTTTTTTTACCTTAATGCGCTGTATTTATGTAAAAATGTTTTACCGCTTGCTGTGCCCCTCCTCATCACCCCCTCCACCAATTACTAGACACTAGTCCTCTCTCAATCCAGTGCTCTGCCCGGCTACAGTTCTTCTCTTTCCTCTTTCTGGTCTCACAGGAGACTCTGACAGCAGCAGGAGCCATTGGTTCCTCCTGTCAGTCAAATCCTGTGAGGAGGCAGTGTTACCAAGCCATGCTGCTTGTGTCTATGAAACCACACAGCACAGCTCAAGAGCACATGGCTTGCTATGGGGGAACACACAGAACAGCAGGAGCTGACAGTGCCCGCAAGTGACCAAAGAAGAGCAGGTAAGGGACTGCTCTGTGTAATGCCATTGCACAGAACAGATAAGTATAGCCTCCTTTTTTATTTTTTTATTTAAAAAAATGTTAAGCCTTTACAATCGCTTTAAAATAAAACCCTTAAAGTGGGAGTGAACTCCCATGTATGTTTACCTATAGGTGCATAAAAGTGCATAGTTTATAACATATTTACTTTAGGGTTCAACCAGTGACGTCACCGGCACATGCACTCTGAAGAAACGGCATACCCTGAGTTGTTTTTGGGCTGTCATCAAGGGAAAGTATGTAAAGTCTTAACTCCTGTCCAGTATGCTTGTGCCAGCTCAGTGACTCACTAGGTAGTAAAGCCAGATGAGAATGACAGCCCTGAAGCCTGCACCTTTCATAATTGTCAGGGCTGGCTCAGCCCTTCCTTCTGTCAGCTGGCCGCTCAGCTGTCAGCTAATTGCCAGCTCTCATCTCTCTCCACAGTTAACCAGCTGTTGTGGATCTGCTCGTCAGTCCCGCCTACTTAAAGATCTCCAGCTCACTTCACTTCGCCTTGGTCACATCAGAAGAAACCATCTCCTGCGTTCCTGTTTAAAGACTGGCTTTGCTGACATCCCTTCTGGCTCCTTATCCTGCCTCCTGTTCCTCTACTTGGATCCCTGACTTCTGGCCTGGCTGTTTACCCAATCTGGTTACTGAACTCTGGCTTGGCTGACTACCCGATCCGGTTACTGGACTCTGGCTATGCTTTGACTACGCTTACTCTATTTACCTTTTTATTTTTATTATTAAACAAGTGTGATTTAACTGTACTTCTGCCTCGGTCTGGTTCATGGTTTCTGACAATAATCAAGTCGTTAATGGCAGATTTCTGTTCTCTCAATTTAAAGGGTTTGTAAACCCTCAAGGTTTTTCACCTTAATGCATTCTATGCATTAAGGTGAAAAACCTCCTGTGATGCAGCTGCCCCCCTTTTACTTACCTGAACCCGGTCTTTCCTACGACGGGGACAAGCACACCAGCTCTAGCCGGTGTCTCAGGTCTTGATTGGATAGATTGATAGCACCGCAGCCATTGGCTCCCGCTGTTGTCAATCAAATCCTATGCCGCGGGAGCCGGGGGCGGGGTCGAGTCCTGCTGTCTGTGTCAATAGATGCAGCAGCAGGACAAGGGAGCGCGCCTGCATGAGTGCCCCGAGGGACAGCTGAGGGACCCCCAGAAGAGGAGGATTTGGGCCACTCTGTGCAAAACCAGCTGCACAGAGGAGGTAAGTATGACCTTTAGATATCCTTTAAGGTAGCAATGACAACACTGATGTGCTATAAAACTGGATACTTATCTTATCAGCACAGAAAGCATCCCCCACCAAATTCTTACAGTCCTGCACAAAGATCTTCTATATTGGTGCTGAAATGAAATGATTCTCTTGGCAGAGAAGTAGCGGCTATCTAACACAGAAAATAACTTGAAAAATGACTTTCTCTTAAGAAATTCTTGAACGGACAGTTATATTGTATTGCAACGCTATAGTTTTCTATTGAGGTACCAGTCTTATTTTTCTATTTGCTGTATTTGTTTATAATTGTTATAGTTTTAGATGATACTCTGTAGATTTAGTAAATGTTCACAGACGGAATAGCATTATACATGCCCTAAAGGAAAAGCAGAGGGTGTTTTAAGTGAGCATATATTTTGAGTTACTATTATAATACTTACATTAAAGTAATTTTTGATGTGACTTTCACATGTTTGCTATTCCATAATAATGTAGTTTGTATTAAAAAAATAGATTTGTACATTTGCCACTAGCAGGAGAATTACTCCATTTGTAATCACTCATTATCTTTTCCTAAAGTGATTGTGAAGTCTCGTTTTTTGTTTTTTTGTTAACAATAAAAAACATGTTATACTTTCCTGCCCTGTGCAGTGGATTTGCACAGAGCAGCCCGGATCCTCCTCTTCTCGGGGTCCCTCTTCGGCTCTCCTGGCCCCTCCCTTTCGCTCCAGTGCCCCTACAGCAAGCAGCTTGCTATGGGGGCACCTGAGCCGAGCTGCAGCTCCGTGTATCCATTCAGACATGGAGCTGCTTCCCCATCCCCTTTCTCTCCTCATTGGCTGACTGACTTTGTTTGACAGCAGCCGGAGCCAAGGGTGTCACACTGCTGTTTCAGCCAATAAGGAGGCGAGGAGATCCTACAACATCGCTGGACAGAGAGGGGGCTCAGGTGAGTATTTTGGGGGGTTCAGGGGGTGCTTCTGCACAAAAAAGGCTTTTTATCTTAATGCATAGAATGCATTAAGATAAAAAACCTTCTGACTTTACAACAACTTTAACAAAAGTTGAGACATCAGCCATATAGGGAGAACATTATTTTCAATGAGTCAAATGACTTATAGACCTGTATTGTGGGAAAGAACAGTAAAGCACAGCCATTGTGTAGCACTGTAAAGAAGAGACTGCATGAGTAACGATCAACCATGCATCAATCAGACATAACATTATGACCACTGAATAACATTGATTATCTTGTTACAATGGGATCTGAAAGTGGGTGGGTTATATTAGGCAGCAAGTAAACATGTTGTTCCTGAAGGTGATGTGATGAAAACAGGAAAAATGGGCAAGCGTAAGCAGTTGAGCGACTTTGACAAGGGACAAATTGTAATGGCTAGATGACTGGGTCAGAGAAACTCTAAAACTGTAGCTGCTGTGGGATTTTCCTGTTCCACAGTAGTCAGAACCTACAAAAATTCGTCCAAGAAAGGATAGTCAGCGAACTGGCGACAGGCTCATGGGTGGCCAAGGCTCTTTGATGCATGCAGGGAGTCAAGGCTGGCCTGTGTAGACTGATCCAATAGAAGAGCTATTGTAGCTCAGATTGCTGAAAAGGTTCATGCTGGTTCTGATAGAAAGGTGTCAGAACACACAATAAATCGAAGTTTGTTATGTATGGGGCTGCATAGTCACAGACCAGTCAGGGTGCCCATGCAGACCCTTGTCCACAGCCAAAGCACCTACAATGGGCATGTGAGTGTCAGAACTGGACCACGGAGCAATGGAAGAAGGTGACCTAGTCTGATAAATCATGTTTTTTCTTTTACATCATGTGGATGGCCGGGTGTGTGTGTGTGTCGCTTACCTGGGGAAGAGATGGCATGCACTATGGGAAGTACACATGCCAGCGGAGCAAAAGGGGATCTACTAAATTATAGGTGAGTGATCATAATTTTATGGCTGATCGGTATAGATACCAACTTGAAAATTGTACATGCAGACTGATATTTTAAAATTTCAAATCACTTTAATAATATTTATTTCATTAATCTAATTTTTATAACACATATTTCAAAATTATTTAAAAGACTGTGTGTCTTTTTAATGATAAATTTTACCATTGGTAAATACCAAGAACAACAAAGCAATTAGATCTGTGTAGCCATTGTCGCAATATTAATACACTTAACTAACATTAATTTTGTTAAAGCAATTTAAGTGGACCAATATACTGTATATTTCACTTTGAGCACAAAATCTGTGATCTGTTCTTTATTTGTCTGACTATTATTAATCACCAGAAAACAGCTAACATGCACTGATCTCTGATTTATACAAGTGTTAGTCTGCCCTTCAGATACAGTCTTTACTAACATGATTAGAGAACTTTTTTTAAAGGGTAAATTAACAGCGCTCAATCCTGAACAGAATACATAGGTCTGGTGTACATTCAATATAAACGGAGCAACACAGAAGTCATTATTCCATCCCTCATAACTGATATGATTAGAGAACTTTACAATGATCAAATAGAAATATAGCCTTTTTCTCTCAGTTATTCTGATTTATCTGGTATAAATTAAAGGGGTTGTAAAGGTAAAAGTTTTTCACCTTAATGCATTCTATGCAAACATCTGACAATACCGGCCCCCCCAGCCCCCCTGTTTTACTTACCTGATCCCTCGAAAGTCCCGTGCTGGCCCCCGACATCCTCTTCGCCGCTCAGCCTGGCCGTTGATTGGTTACAGTGGATGGATTGAAAGCAGCGCAGCCATTGGCTCACACTGCTATCAATCACATCCAATGACGCGGCGTGCCGGGGGGCGGGGCCGAGTGACACAGTAAGCCGCTATGGCCGCCGGCTGTATAACGGGAGCGCTCCCGTAAGCACTCAACACCATGCGAGGGAGCCGAGACAGCCACCGAGGGACCCCAGAAGACCAGGTTCGGGGCCACTCTGTGCAAAACGAGCTGCACAGTGCAGGTAAGTATAACATGTTTGTTATTTTAAAAAATATATATATATATATATATTTAGTGATCCTTTAAAAAGGACATTTCTTGCAATTTTCATACACCACATATTGTTACAAGGTTAACTGCTTCTGCCATATAATAATGTATGTATCTCTATGCATGTGAGAAATAGTATTGATTTGCAGGTACACCTGTGGCAACTATGCTTATCTTTACTGAGATCAAGATTCTACAATTCAATGCAAGAGGTGACCATGAGGCACCACATCCTCAAAATTACATATGTATTTTTTTTAAATACATGAGATCAAGATTAACCTTAAATACAAGTAGGGTTTTTAAAAAGGTAAAGAGTCTTTGGAAAAATTCATTAACTCCAAACAGATTATCAGCATTTATCTTTTATTGTTCTGATAACTACATACTCACATGCACATGTAGCACCCTGGTGTTTAGGCAGGGTTGCTCCTAAATTTATCTTCCAGGTATAGCTACCTTGGCCCATTGTTAGGGATCAATTGTTTTCACTCCAAGTCTGCAATTGCTGCATTTCTCTCTTTTGCGACTAGGTGGCCAGGTATTTGGTGGCATTAGATACAAGAAGGGCAATGCAAGGTCAGATTATGGGTATATGGGGTATCCCAGCCAAAGGGTAGGGGTTTTCTTAAATCCCTTGGCCTGCTGGGAGAACCTATATATTTGGGTAAAGTCAGGTGATTAGTGTTCTGTGCCACCTGGATGGCTGTCTGGGTGGACATGTGTTGTATTGCCCAGGCAGCTAGGACAGAGTTTGGACCTATCCCAAGCACATCTGGCTGCTAGGCTGTCTGAGGGCCTATCCAGAAGCAGGAGGTTGGGTTTGCGGCTTGCAGTCCAACCAGAGTTTACGGTTTTTCTGCCCGGAGAACCTGTCATTGTCTGAGTTAGAGGGGAAGCTGTCACCACTAAGGGCCAACCACCTTATTACCAGGGATCACAGGGAGTAGCTGAAGCAAGTACCAGAGCAGAACTCTCACCAACCGGGGAGCTGTTGTGTTCTAACAAGGGGATGGCCCCCGCCAGAACACTCCTATCAGCGCTCTCTGCCATTGGCGGGATCCAGTCAGCTGCTGGTTTTCCATGTTAGAATGGCCGGCTTCTGTCAGAATGTCATTTTTTTTTTTGAACCGGCAAATGCCTCATGACATTCTGCCTGTGTGTACAGGGCTTAAAGCTAATGGGACACATTATATTTCCTAAGCTGAATAGACATGAGATAGATACTGTATCATGTTTGGTATCTACCAAATCGAGATTTCAGTCTATTAAATAATAAGTTAGCTATCAGGTTGAAAAACATGTTCATCTACAAATATTGGCACAGTTAATAAAACGTTTGTAATATATTTCCCTGTAATTATTTTTTCTTTCTTTTCTTTAAACTATTTCAAAAATTAAGCTGATTTTCTAAATGCTCTTATAAAGGAATGAAAAAACGCTTACCTCTTTGAAGAAATCCACCATATTTTAAACTCTGTTACTTTACTGCCTTGTGTAGCAATTAATGTCACAGGCGTATCTCAGGGCTGGTTCACACTGCTACGTGGTGCGAGATTGCATGTGAATCGCACTGCACTGCAGTGCAAATCACATGCGATGTCTATGCGATGTGAATTCAGCCATACAGATAGTATGGCTGAATTTGCATCGCATTTGGACCAAACGTGCACAGGACCCTTTTTTTAGTCGGCAGCAGAATTGGATCACATGGGTGTTCACACCCATGCGATCCAATTCCTGTCCGAATTTGCATATAGCACTGCGATATGCAAACTGATTTGGGGGTGTTATTAACTTATAATTGACACTCCCAGCAGTTCGCATAGGGCAGTGTGAACTGCCGCCGGGAGACACGCAATGCGGGAACCTGCAGTGGATTCGCAGGGTGCCCGCATTGCAACAGTGTGAACCGGCCTTTAAGGTCAGAAATCTTACAGCAGATTCTGTGAACTGTGTGTGTTTCTGTTAAAGTGCATGGTGGCGGTTTGAACTCTCAGTACATGGAGGTTTTTTTCAAATATATTTATTGAAAACCACAACAGGCGAACATAGGTCATTACATCCATTTCGTAAGACTATTAAAAACAGCAGATAAGGAACTGACATGTATATTAGACATTAGTTTAAACTGTATATAAATTCCAAAACAAACAACCATAAAAGATGGCAGTAAAGATTTAAAGAAGGAATCTATCAATTTCAACTATCAGCTATTTGTTAGAAACAATAGAAAGTGAATCCTGGGGTAAGACCCGAGGTCGCCCTTAATCATTTTCCTATTTTCAACCATTAAAGAAAGTGGAAAGAAGAGAAGGAGAGAAAAGGGTTGAGCAAAGAAAAGAAAGAAGAAAGGGAGGAGAGAGGTAAGGAGGGGAGGAGGGGAGATGGGGAGGAGGGGAGATGGGGGAGGGAGGGAAGGGGATCCAAATGGCATTGGCTCAGGACATCCAAGGTGTCTGGTTAAGAGAGTGTATGCGTTATATCATGTACCGAGAAGGGCTGTACACACTGCAGAGAAGACAAACTGATTACATAGTCCCCAAGTTTTAGAGTATTTTTTCTTGGTTTGTTGGAGTTGTGCAGTAAGTACTAGATCCTCTAGTCTATTAATATCTTCCACCTTACGAAGCCAGTCAGTCACAGTTGGCGGTAGTGGTTTCTTCCAATGGAGTGGGATGCAGAACTCTGCAGCATTCACAAGGTGTCGTACAATGGATTTTTTATAGTTTGGCTGAAATGCTAGAGATATGTAGTAAGAAAAAGGCCGGATCATCAGGAATCTTATTTTCCATGAAATTTTGGGTTATGTCCCTAACTGTTGCCCAAAAGTGGGTTAATTTAGGACATGACCAAAATATGTGGAGCAGCGTTCCTCTATCCCCCTGGCATCTCCAGCATCGGTCAGTAGTGGTGGGGTAATACTTATGTAAGCGGTGGGGGGTGAGGTACCATCATGTTAAAAGTTTATAACTGGTCTCTTGGATTTTCGTACAGACTGATGATTTTAGGGCAAATCTGAGGACATGTAGCTGGGCAGGTGTAAATTTATGGTGTAGCTCCATCTCCCATTTGTCCACAAACTGTAAGTGTGGTTGTGCAGCTGGACAGTTCAAAAAGTAGTACGTTTTGGAAAGAACCTGTGTGAGGGTGGCTTCTTCTAAACAATAGTCTTCAAAGGTCGTCAGAGGATGGCCAAATCCCCGTGAGTTAGGTAAGGTATTGAGGAAATGTCCCAATTGGAGTGCTGCCCCAAAATAGGGAACAGCGGGGAATCTGGGGAGGAAAGAGAGTTCTGTCCACTAACCTGCGATCCTATGTGAAGAGTCATGCCCACTACAGAGTGTGATGTCAGTGATGGCGATAGGTGGCCATAACACCATAAAGCTCTCATTAGCGGGATGGTAGTTTGGGCTTGCTTTATCTGTGCCCATAATTTTGCGCAGCAGTGACAACACCAATCAACAATTCTACCAAGGTGAATTGCCTGGTAGTATTTCCGTATGTCAGGAAGGGCCAGTCCACCTTATTGTTTGGGTAGTGATAGTAAGTGGCAAGGTAGAGTTTATTTATATGCCCAGATAAACTTAATAAAAAGAGAACGGACCTGTTTAACCACTTAAGGACCGGACCATTATGCTGCTTAAGGACCAGAGGACTTTTTCCAATTTGGCACTGCGTCGCTTTAACTGCTAATTGCGCGGTCATGCAATGCTGTACCCAAACAAAATTTGCGTCCTTTTTTTCCCACAAATAGAGCTTTCTTTTGATGGTATTTGATCACCTCTGCCATTTTTATTTTTTGCGCTATACACGGAAAAAGACCGAAAATTTTGAAAAAAAATTATATTTTCTACTTTTTGTTCTAAAAAAAATCCAATAAACTCAATTTTAGTCATACATTTAGGCCAAAATGTATTCGGCCACATGTCTTTGGTAAAAAAAATGTCAATAAGTGTATATTTATTGGTTTGCGCAAAAGTTATAGCGCCTACAAACTAGGGTACATTTTCTGGAATTTACACAGCCTTTAATTTATGACTGTCTATGTCGTTTCTTGAGGTGCTAAAATGGCAGGGCAGTACAACACCCCCACAAATGAACCCATTTTGGAAAGTAGACACCCCAAGTAAATTGCTGAGAGGCATGTTGAGCCCATTGAATATTCATTTTTTTTGTCCCAAGTGATTGAATAATGACAAAAAAAAATTACAAAAAGTTGTCACTAAATGATATATTGCTCACACAGGCCATGGGCATATGTGGAATTGCACCCCAAAATACATTTAGCTGCTTCTCCTGAGTATGGGGATACCACATGTGTGGGACTTTTTGGGAGCCTAACCGCGTACGGGGCCCCGAAAACCAATCACTGCCTTCAGGATTTCTAAGGGCATAAATTTTTGATTTTACTTCTCACTACCTATCACAGTTTTGAAGGCCATAAAATGCCCAGATGGCATAACAAAACCCCAAATGACCCCATTTTGGAAAGTAGACACCCCAAGCTATTTGCTTTGAGGCATGTTGAGTCCATGGAATATTTTATATTTTGACACAAGTTGCGGGAAAGTGACACATTTTTTTTTTTTTTTTTTTGCACAAAGTTGTCACTAAATGATATATTGCTCACACAGGCCATGGGCATATGTGGAATAGCACCCCAAAATACATTTAGCTGCTTCTCCTGAGTATGGTGTGTATTTTGCAGCTCTCATTTGTTTTTGAAAATGAAGAAAAACAAGAAAAAAAATGTTTTTTTTCTTTTTTCAATTTTCAAAACTTTGTGACAAAAAGTGAGGTCTGCAAAATACTCACTATACCTCTCAGCAAATAGCTTGGGGTGTCTACTTTCCAAAATGGGGTCATTTGGGGGTTTTTTTGCCACCTGGGCATTCCATGGCCTCCGAAACTGTGATAGGCAGTGAAGAGTGAAATAAAAAATTTACGCCCTTAGAAAGCCTGAAGGCGGTGCTTGGTTTTCGGGGTCCCATGCGCGGCTAGGCTCCCAAAAAGTCCCACACATGTGGTATCCCCATCCTCAGGAGAAGCAACAGAATGTATTTTGGGGTGTAATTTCACATATTCCCATGGCATGTTTGAGCAATATATCATTTAGTGACAACTTTGTGCAAAAAAAAAAAATTTGTCTCTTTCCCGCAACTTGTGTCACAATATAAAATATTCCATGGACTCGACATGCCTCTCAGCAAATAGCTTGGGGTGTCTACTTTCCAAAATGGGGTCATTTGGGGGGGGGGTTTTGAACTGTCCTGGCATTTTATGCACAACATTTAGAAGCTTATGTCACACATCACCCACTCTTCTAACCACTTGAAGACAAAGCCCTTTCTGACACTTTTTGATTACATGAAAAAATTATTTTTTTTTGCAAGAAAATTACTTTGAACCCCCAAACATTATATATTTTTTTAAAGCAAATGCCCTACAGATTAAAATGGTGGGTGTTTCATTTTTTTTTTTTCACACAGTATTTGCGCAGCGATTTTTCAAACGCATTTTTTGGGGAAAAAACACACTTTTTAAAATTTTAATGCACTAAAACACACTATATTGCCCAAATGTTTGATGAAATAAAAATGATGATCTTAGGCCGAGTACATGGATACCAAACATGACATGCTTTAAAATTGCGCACAAACGTGCAGTGGCAACAAAATTAATACATTTTTAAAAGCCTTTAAAAGCCTTTACAGGTTACCACTTTAGATTTACAGAGGAGGTCTACTGCTAAAATTACTGCCCTCGATCTGACCTTCGCGGTGATACCTCACATGCATGGTGCAATTGCTGTTTACATTTGACGCCAGACCGACGCTTGCGTTCGCCTTAGCGTGAGAGCAGGGGGGACAGGGGTGCTTTTTTTTTTTTTTTTTTTTTTTTTATTTATTTATATTTTTTTGCTTTTTTATTTTGTTTTTAAACTGTTCCTTTCATTTTTTTTTAAATCATTTTTATTGTTATCTCAGGCAATGTACATATCCCCTATGATAGCAATAGGTAGTGACAGGTACTCTTTTTTGAAAAAATTGGGGTCTATTAGACCCTAGATTTCTCCTCTGCCCTCAAAGCATCTGACCACACCAAGATCGGTGTGATAAAATGCTTCCCCAATTTCCCAATGGCGCTGCTGTTTACATCCGGCGAAATCTAAGTCATAAAATGCTCGTAGCTTCCGGTTTCTTAGGCCATAGAGATGTTTGGAGCCACTCTGGTCTCTGATCAGCTCTATGGTCAGCTGGCTGAATCACTGGCTGCATTCTCAGGTTCCCTGTTGAGACAGGAGAGCCAGAGAAAAACACGGAAGACGGTGGGGGGGGGGGCATTCCCTCTCACTGCTTGTAAAAGCAGTCTAGAGGCTAATTAGCCACTAGGATTGCTTTTACGTGAAAGCCGACCGCTGGCTGAAAAGAATGATACCAAGATGATACCTAAACCTGCAGGCATCATTCTTTTTTTTTAATAATCAAAATTTTATTCATTTATATAATACACAGTACATTTACATTTATACAACATACTATACCCCTACATTCAACCCAATAACAGAACACCAGTTACCCCATGTATCCCATTTAACCGAGGTTTTCCCTCTCTTCTTTTTTTCCCCTTCCCTTCCCTTTCTTAAAAAAAAAAAAAAAAAAAATAATAATAATTCCTTTTCCTTTCCCTTTCTTCTTCCCTCCCCTTCCTTCCCTCTTCCTCTCTATCAAAATCTAAAGTTCCTCCCTCCACCCCTATCCTTGTATTAATTATTCCAACTCCTTCTTCCCAGTGTACAAACGTGATTAACAATATTATAAGTGACTTCCCCAAACTATAGTGAGAAAAAAAAAAAAAAAAATTTTCTTTCTCCTTTCTTTTTTTTCCCTTCTCCTTTTCTTCCTCTCTTCCCTCCCTCCTCCTCCCTCTTCTTCCCCTCCTTCCTTCTTCCTCCCCTATAGAACTATCCGTGTTACCCCTCACCCCCCTCCTTAATGTAATTTGCTTCCAGTACTCCCTCCTGTGTATTCATACTTAAATGAGATTATAGATTAATTTTCCCCCTTGTTCTAATTCATATCATAAACCCCTATTTTTCATAATTATATTATTTGTGCATATGTAAGAATACAAAAAAAAAAGAAAAACCCCCCTTCTGTGATTTCCCCCCCCCCCCCATCTTTAATATCAATTTACCCCTCCCATATCCAAACGTGCTTAACTAAATTTATGAAGTGAATTTCCCCTTTATTTAATTTGTTTCATAAATCACTATTATCCATAATTATAAATGATACCAAAAAAGAATGATACCAAGATGATACCTAAACCTGCAGGCATCATTCTGGTATAACCACTCAAAGTCGTGAATGGCGTACCTGAAGACAAAAAAATGGTTAGCAATAAAGCACAGTAAACGGTAAAGTATAAAAAATTGCATACCTGAAAAGCAAACATGATAAAACATAATGACAATAAAACATTGCAGAATAGAATACAGTAAAAAAGAGCAGAACAATAGAGAGAATAGAGAGAGAGAGAACAATAAAACGAAAACTATTTTTTTTTTATTTTATATTTTTGTTAGTTTTTTTTTTTTTTTTTACACTTTTTTTTGTAACTAACTTTTATAACTGTAACTGGTTCCAGGTTCGGGTCTCTCAAAATGCGATGGCATCTTGGGAGACCCTGTGAAAGTGTGCCTAGTCTGTGCAATGCTGTACCCTACGCTAATACTCAACTAGTGAATGGTAGCGTTCAAAACATTCACCAATGCAAAGACCAGGATTGTCAGGACAGGAGGGACAATAATAGCGGGTGTCACGTCTATCCGCGCTTGCTGCAGACACAACATCTTTTTTGGGGGGGTTCGTTGGGTAGGGGTACTCGGGAGGACATAAAGAAAATGCCTCTCATGCAGCCGACTGCATTTGGTTGGGGATGTGAATGGGGGAAGTACGGGTGCTGCAGAAGCGGTGGGTTCCCTATTAGGATTGGCGAATGCAGCAGGAAGGGCATTATGGGCACGATGGGCCTGTGTTTGTCTTCTTCTTGGTGGCAGCGGGACACTACTTGTGCTTGCCACCTCACCAGCTTGAACTACACTTATGGGACTCACCACGTCACCAAGTATTACTGCAGTGCTGATTTGACTACGACCAGGGTGTACTAGGCCGCTGGTGCTTGCCAGTTCACCAAAACGCTACCAAAAAAACTGTTAGCGATCGCAGGGATCAGGCCTGACTCTGCGAACGCTGCAGTTATGCGTTTAGTGTTTTGTAAGTGTCAGTGATCGATCGATACTGCACTTGGGTGGGCTGGGCTGGGCTGGGCCGGGCGAAGGGGCAAAACGCAGGTGCTAGCAGGTATCTGGGCTGATCACGATAACACTGCGTTTTTGGGAACCCTAAACTGCTGGGGACGCCAGTATAGATCTGATCGGATCAGATATTGATCCGTTCAGATACTATACCACTAAGGGAGGTGTACGGTGCGTGCGTGGGTGTTAGCGCTACTGGCACTAACCTGACGCTGCCTGGGGCTGGTGCTTGCCAGTTCACCAAAACGCTACCAAAAAAACTGTTAGCGATCACAGGGATCAGGCCTCACTCTGCAAACGCTGCAGTTATGCGTTTAGTGTTTTGTAAGTGACAGTGATCGATCGATACTGCACTTGGGTGTGCTGGTCTGGGCTGGGCCGGGCGGAGGGGCAAAACGCAGGTGCTAGCAGGTATCTGGGCTGATCCCGCTAACACTGCGTTTTTGGAACCCTAAACTGCTGGGGACGCTAGTATAGATCTGATCGGATCAGATATTGATCCGTTCAGATACTATACCACTAAGGGAGGTGTACGGTGCGTGCGTGGGTGTTAGCGCTACTGGCGCTAACCTGATGCTTCTTGGGGCTGGTGCTTGCCAGTTCACCAAAACGCTACCAAAATAACTGTTAGCGATCGCAGGGATCAGGCCTGACTCTGCGAACGCTGCAGTTATGCGTTTAGTGTTTTGTAAGTGACAGTGATCGATCGATACTGCACTTGGGTGGGCTGGGCCGGGTGGAGGGGAAAAACGCAGGTGCTAGCAGGTATCCTGGCTGATCCCGCTAACACTGCGTTTTTGGGAACCCTAAACTGCTAGGGACGCTAGTATAGATCTGATCGGATCAGATATTGATGCGCTAAGATACTATACTACTAAGGGAGGCGTATGCTGCGTGCGTGGGTGTTATTGGTACTGGCGCTAATCTGACGCTGCCAAACTAACCAGCGTCACCCGTAACAGTTATACGGTGATCAGTGGTGAAAGGGTTAACTAGGGGGCAATCAAGGGGTTAAAACCTTTATTAGGTAGTATATGGGGTTCCCTGACGCAATAAAACGCTGACGGCGAACCTAAATATTTACGTCCCTAACTAGCATCACCAGTGACACTAATACAGCGATCAGAAAAATGATCGCTTAGGGACACTGGTGACAGGGGGTGATCAAGGGGTTAAAACTTTATTAGGGGGGTTAGGGGGGTACCCTAGACTTAAAGGGGGCTAACACTAACTGCCCTACCACTTCTACCACTTCTGACATCATGCAGTAATCAGAAATAAAAAAAAAAAAAACTGCTTGGTGTCAGTGTGACGGGGGGGGGGGTGATTGGGGGGCGATCGGGGTAGGGGATCGGGGGTGTAAAGTGTGCCTGGCATGTTCTACTGTGTGTGTGTTTGTGCACTCACTCAGATGTCTTCTCTCCTCGTCGCCGGAACGGAAACTGCCGAGCCGAGGAGAGATGACATCACATCCTCTGCCTCTGTGTACTACACAGAGGCAGGGGAAGATCCTCATTGGCTGGGAGCAACCGCGAGGGGGGGCCACGATCGGATGGCCTCCCCCTCATCTTTGATCGCTGCCAGACCAAAGGCGACCGCCTCAGGCACCGGGGGGGGTCCGATCGGACCCCCCGCCCGCGGGAAGGCAATCACGTACCAGGTACGTGATTTTGCCTGCCCGTGCCATTCTGCAGACGTATATCTGCGTGAGGCGGTCGTCAACTAGTTAAAGTAAGCAAGGGGTATCTTAATTGGTAAGGCTTGGAATAGGTAAAGAAATTTTGGCAGGATATACATCTTTAGTAGGTTACATCTGCCACACCAAGAATGTAGGTCCATATGTCAAGTCTCTAACAACATACAGGTTCTAGCTAGTAGAGGTGGGAAGTTGAGTCCAAATGTCTGAGACATATTCGCAGAGATATACTGTAAGGCTTCATTCCCACGAGGCGGATCCGCTGCCATGGAGTCTGCCAGAGCCCGCCAGCTCAGCGGGAGATCTCTCCGTTGATCTCCGCTGAGCCGGCGGATGACAGGTCCCTCTCTGCTCACTGAGAGGGGAGGGGCTTGTCGAGCGCCGCTGGTTGCTATGGAGAGATTGAACGAAAACGGATAGCATGTCCGTTTTCATCAGATCTCACCCGATCCGATCCGCCAGGGACGGATGTGAACGTAGGGCCATCCGTCTGATTTTAGCGGATCGGACCGGGTCAGATGTCAGCGGACATGTCACCGCTGACATCCGTCGCTCCATAGACTAACATGGAGCGCCCGTTCAGGTCCACCGACAAAACTGACAGGCGGACCTGAATGGTCCGACAGTGTGAAAGGGGCCTTAGTGCCCAAATACTTTAAAGCTGTGTTTGTCCATTTAAAGTTGAATCTTGACTGTAATGCTGATAAAAGGGCAGGAGGTATCCCTATCCCCATTGCCTCTGATTTCTTAAAATTTATTTTTAGAATGGAAAGAGATCCATAAAGTTTGAATTCTCTGAGAAGATTTGGAATTGATATGGCAGGGTTCGTCAGACACACCTCCTTCCCTAAAATATGCAACAAAAAGGAAAAATCTCGCCCTGGGACTTTACATGAGGTGGGCACCACTGAGCCAATAAAAGTAAGAACAGTAAATACAGTATATATTTATTCAGTAAAAGTGGTACATGCATTAGTATCCTCAGAGAAAGCCAATTCATACAGAGTACATATAAATGGGTAGAATAAAAATAATAATAATGGTAATAATGATACATTTATGTATAAACAATCACATAACATACAGACATCAGGTGTTCCCGACATGTTTCGCGAGTCCCAGCTCGCTCTTCAAGGGGTAGACGTGTATGAATTGTACCTAAGGTGAAAGTATACAGATTGGATATGTGGCATGATATTGGTATTTTAAGGCAGAGGGTAAGAGGGGCCTAATGAGTAAAGGCCCCATGCTTACCACTACACATAGCCGAGGCAACGGATGTGAAGCCTTCAGCGGCAGTAGGTGTCTCACCAGGGAGCTGAGGAGGCGGAGCCAGAAAGAACCCCACACAGGGCAGATTGGAGGGAAAGCATCGCATGGATGGAAAATGTGTATCCCTATTGCTCTCATTATGTCCAAGGTAAGTATTGACTGTAAACAGAAAGGTAGTTATGATAGTCTGATAGTCAGATAGTCTGGAGTAGTAGGTAAAGCATACCTCCCAACATTTTGAGATGGGAATGAGGGACACCTACTTGCAAACATATGTAGGCATAGGACACGCCCCCCCTTAAAGAAGAATTAACCCAAAAAAAGGTTAATTAAATCCACAAGGACTTTTTTTTTGCCACTCCTATTCCTTTATATTGGCTTTTAACATTTACAAATGCAGCAATTTTGGATTTAGATGAAAGGTTTAGCACTGGGAAACACTTTTTGAAAGATAAAAAGTGCATTTTATATACAACTATGTGGATCAGACCAAAATGAGGGACAAATGAGGGGGAAAGAGGGACAGAGGGACATTGCTCCAAATCAGGGACAGCCCCTCGAAATCAGGGACAGTTGGGAGCTATGGGCAAAGTACAAGAGTAATGACATAGACAAATCTATATGTAAATATAAGACTAGAGCCAGAAATGGCATGGACAAAAGGACTGTAGGGAGATGTGGTAAAGAGATACCAGAAACTGGCATGAGTGAAAGTAAAAAGGTGAACAGGAAGAGGGAAGAAAAAAGAAAGATGAGAAAGAAATGGAGTGCAAGTATAGGAAAAAGCCTGTGTGATCAGAGATAGGCTGCAGGTGAGCACTTGAGGGGAACCATGTGGAAAGAACAAATGAATATACCTTAGTGAAATAAGTGTATAATTGCATGGGTAGTAGGTTCAAGCAAGAGGCATCCACAAGCATGTGTGTTCAGTGAAAGAAAGAGCTGCAAATGAATCCATGCAGTGCTAAACCTCCAAATTATATCCCAGGAAGGGTTCAAGAGGCTCCGCCCCCAACGTCATGTGTGGGTGACTGGCGTGCGAGCGCAGGGAGCACCCACCGTCTTCGGGAGGTGCACCAACACTCCTATAGGTCATCCAGATGGCACAGTGCGTGCAAGCGTAACAACGCAGCAAAATTGCAGACATTTGAACGGCTGGCGCATGCACATGGCGCCGATGTGTAGGTGGCCCCACCCGCTCGAAAGAGCAGGCGGGGGCAGCAGGGGACAAGAAATCCCCCTTTAATATCGCAGCTCCCAAAGCAAAACAAACAAAACCGCCAACAGCAGAAAGCAACACATCAGATGGATAGGGATATGAACCTTAGATTAGATGCAAACCTTTACCAGTATGCTTAGCCACAAATATGACTGGCTGAGAAAGGTATGTTTATCATAACCTGAACTTCACTTTAACTCATCACTCTGATGTCAAAGACAACAACGCTACCTACTGACAGAAGGGAGAAGCCACAAGTTAGAATGGAATTAACAGAAGTCATATAACCAATGAATACTACAAATGGGCCAGGCTGACTACCACCTGGCACACTAAATTTACCCGTAGCCCAAGGGTGCTACAGTTATATAATTATTCTTTCTAGTATATTACTAGATGGTGGAAAGGTACCTATGGCCTTAGTTCAAGCACCTACATCCCTATATATATATAAAATATTCCAACCATAGCATAGATGGTATTTTAAACAGTGTCATAAATCTAACAAAAGTAACTGTAACTTTTGCTGTATATGGAAAATGCTGCTGTATATTGTTTTTTAACCACTTGCTGCCCGCCCGCCGTCATATGACGGCTGCACGGTGCAGCTGTTATCCTGGGCCGCCGTCATATGACGGCGCAGCCTTCCAGGCAGCCCAGGGGACGTACGCGCGCCACATGCGCGCCCGCCGCATCGTTTGGGTCCCGGTGCGCGTGCCCGGCGCCCGCGATGTCCGCCGGGCACCCGCGATTGCCCGGTAACCGAGCAGGACCGTGGATCTGTGTGTGTAAACACACAGATCTACGTCCTGTCAGATGGGAGGAGACCGATGGTGTGTTCCTTGTACATAGGAACACCGATCGGTCTCCTCCCCTTGTGAATCCCCTCCCCACACAGTTAGAATCACTCCCTAGCAACACATTAACCCCTACAGCGCCCCCTCCTGGTTAACCCCTTTATTGCCAGTCACATTTATACAGTAATCAATGCGTTTTTATAGCACGGATCGCTGTATAAATGTGAATGGTTCCAAAAATGTGTCAAAATTGTCCGATGTGTCCGCCGCAATATCGCAGTCACAATAAAAATCGCAGATCGCCGCCATTACTAGTAAAAAAAAAAATATTAATAAAAATGCTATAAATCTATCCCCTTATTTTGTAGACGCTATAACTTTTGCGCAAACCAATAAATATACGCTTATTGTGATATTTTTTACTAAAAATATGTAGAAGAATACGTATCGGCCTAAAATGAGGAAAAAATTTGTTTAAAAAAAAAAAAATTTGGATACTTATTATAGCAAAAAGTAAAAAATACTGTGTTTTTTCAAACTTGTCACTCTTGTTTTGTTTATAGCACAAGAAATAAAAACCACAGGGGTGATCAAATACCACCAAAAGAAAGCTCTATTAGTGGGGAAAAAATGATAAAAATTTCATTTGGGTACAGTGTAGTATGACCGTGCAATTGTTATTCAATGTGACAGCGCTGAAAGCTGAAAATTGGCTTGGGCAGGAAGGGGGTGAAAATGCCCTGTATGGAAGTAGTTAATATGGTTTTAATGTATATGAAATAAAAATGTATTTTTAAGTCAATTTTGTTTGTTATGGCATTGTTAAAAACCCCATCTATGCTGTGGTTGGATCACTGTATATATAAGGCTAAACTATACCCTAAAGCAGGGATATGCAATTAGCAGACCTCCAGCTGCTGCAAAACTACAAGTGCCATCATGCCTCTGCCTCTGGGTGTCATGCTTGTGGCTGTCAGATATTTGCTATGCCTCATGGGACTTGTAGTTCTGCAACAGCTGGAGGTCTGCTAATTGCATATCCCTGCCCTAAAGCATTTCTAAATGTCATTTTTATTAAAGAGAGGGGGGTTAGAACCTCCATCGGGCTTTACTGGGTCCCAAACACCATTAAAAATCTGACAGAAGTGTTAACCCTTACATTATCTTAGAAAATTGGAGTGACAAATTGTACTTCGGCAACATGGCTCGGCTGCACAAATCGTCGTCATGTTACATCGGTAACATATTCGGCCACTAGGGGGCGCGTGCGCACCGCCGGAGGCGCGTGTGCCCCCTGCTCGCTCATGGAGCCGATGCGAGTGCCAGGCTCCGCGGTCGCTCGGGGCACACCGAGAACCGGGATCTGTGTGTTTAAACACACAGTTTCCGGTTCTCTGAGGGGAGAAAAGACAGATCGTCTGTTCATACAGAGTATGAACAGGGATCTGTCATACCCCCTTCAGTTAGAACACACACTAGGGAACACAACCCCTTGATCGTCCCCTATTGTTAACACCTTCACTGCCAGTGACATTTTTACAGTAATCAATGCATTTTCATAGCACTGATCGCTGTATAAATGCCAATGGTCCCAAAAATGTGTCCACCATAATGTCGCAGTCCCGATAAAAATTGCAGATGGCTACCATTACTAGTAAAAAAAAAATTAATAATAAAAATACCATAAAACTATCCCCTATTTTGTAGATGCTATAACTTTTGCACAAACCAATCAATATACGCTTATTGCGATTTTTTTTTACCAAAAATATGTAGAAGAATACATATCGGCCTAAACTGAGGAAAAAAATGTTTTTTTATATATTTTTGGGGGATATTTATTATAGCAAAAATCAAAAAATATTAAGTTTTTTTCAAAATTGTCGCTCTTTTTTTGTTTATAGCGCAAATAATAAAAACCGCAGAGGTGATCAAATATCACCAAAAGAAAGCTCTATTTGTGGGAAAAAAAGGACATCGATTTTGTTTGGGTGCAACGTTGCACGACCGCGCAATTGTTAGTTAAAGCAACGCAGTGCCGAATGGAAAAAAGTGCTCTGGTCAGGAAAGGGGTAAAATCTTCCGGTGCTGAGGCGGTTAAAGAGATTAAAGAGACCCATACATACCTGAAATTATGTGTGGGTCTGAATATGAAGTCTTTTGCTGGAGGATGTATAGAATTTGTTATGCAACATTTATATCCCCCCTTACTTAGCTGCACTTAAAGTGCAGCTAAACCCAAGAACCAACATGTGATATATTGCAACTTACCAGTCCATAGATGTAGTGGTTGCACTAGTTATCATTTTTATTTATTTTTTTGCTTTTAACTTCACCTGATGTAAGCAGTGACCCACCTCCTGTCTTAGGTTGGCTATTCTCAGCTACACTGTATCTATAAAGGAGCAGCATAGCACCCTTATGCCGCCTACACCCGGTCAGATTTTCGACGGAAATTTTTCGATGGGAGTTTGTTGTCGGAAAATCCAACCGTGTGTAGGCTCCATCGGACATTTTCTATCGGAATTTCCGACAAACAAAATTTGAGATCTGGATCTCAAATTTTCCAACAACAAAATCCGTTGTCGTAAATTTGGATCGTGTGTACACAATTCCGACGCACAAAGTTCCATGCATGCTCAGAATCAAGCAAAAGAGTCGCACTGGCTATTGAACTTCATTTTTTCTCGGCTCGTTGTACGTGTTGTACATCACCGCGTTCTTGGCGACCGGAATTTCCGACAAGATTTGTGTGACCGTGTGTATGCAAGACAAGTTTGAGTCAACATCCGTTGGAAAAAAAACATGGATTTTGTTGTCGGAATGTGCGAACGTGTGTAAGCAGCTTTAGGCAGTAGCATTTTCAGTTTGTGAAGAGGGTAGTGTTAGATGGACTAGTACATTTAAATATGCTATACTTAAGCAGCTAACAAATTAACCAATTTTACAAACTAAATTCTAGCTTCAGCTAATACTTTTTAAGCAATTACAGCAACATCCCTTTTGGGATAAAGGATTTAACTATAAGAATAAAAGCTGACAATTGTAAGCTCCCCTACCAATGATAAATGGTTTGTCTCAGCCCTCTAACTGCAACTTTTGCTAGACAACTTGGTCTGTTAAATCAGAACTAAATCCTCCAACCCTTTACAGCCAAGGAAGTTGCCATCTTAGCCTCAGTTTCATCTTCAGCTGCCATGGTGCTGCACATGTGATCAGCCATGGTACCAGTCAGTTGATCGCTGACAGTTCTTTTGAGAGCCAACATAAGCACACTAATAACTGTAATAGGGCGTACACACGGTCGGACTTTGTTCGGACATTCCGACAACAAAATCCTAGGATTTTTTCCGACGGATGTTGGCTCAAACTTGTCTTGCATACACGCGGTCACACAAAGTTGTCGGAAAATCCGATCGTTCTAAACGCGGTGACGTAAAACATGTACGTTGGGACTATAAACGGGGCAGTGGCCAATAGCTTTCATCTCTTTATTTATTCTGAGCATGCGTGGCACTTTGTCCGTCGGATTTGTGTACACACGATCGGAATTTTCGACAACGGATTTTGTTGTCGGAAAATTTTATCTCCTGCTCTCCAACTTTGTGTGTCGGAAAATCCGATGGAAAATGTCAGATGGAGCCCACACACGATCGGAATTTCCGACAACACGCTCCGATCGGACATTTTCCATCGGAAAATCCGACCGTGTGTACGAGGCATAACAGTGTTCATGCCTTGAATTTAACTGTTTTTATAAACAGTTAAAGCGGTGTTCCGGCCTTCCTTTCCAAAAATGAAAAGTCAGCAGCTACACATACATAGCTGCTGCTGACTTTTATTATTAGGACGCTTACCTGTCCTGGAATCCAGTGATGTCGGCACCCCAGCCAATGTTTTCATCAGCTGTTGGGTGCTGCCGCCATCATTGCTGGTAAGGGATCCGAGCAGTGAAGCGTTGAGGCATCACGGCCAGGTCCCTACTGTGCATGCGCAAAGCGTGCTGTGCTCTCTTACTGCCCCAGGAGCAGGGGAAGGAGGAGGGGGGCGAGGTCAGTTGGAAGTGAGGACAGGGTACCTGTCAAACACAGGTACCCGCCCCCCCAAAAAGGTACCAAATGTGGCAGCAGAGGGGGGGAGGAGACAGATAAGTGGAAGTTCCACTTCTGGGTGGAACTCCACTTTAAATTGGTGGGTTTAGATACGGTTTTAAAAGTGGAATTAAACAAAACAATGTAACTGCTTCCCAAACCCTTACATTCAAGGTATATTATAAATAATATCTGTCACAAGTGCTTGTGCTATTAACCAAACTGTCAGGCCATCAAATGACTGGTGTCATAACTGATGACATGTGCAACACCATGGCAACTGCAGATCAAACAAAGGCTAAGATGACAGCTTTCTTGGCTGTAAAGGATAGGAGGTTTTAGTTCCACCAAGAAAGTTGAAAAATAACAGACTTAAGGTCCTTTCACATGGGTGGTGTACATTCTGATCTTAAGGGAATCCACTGCTGATCGGAGCAGAGTGGGGAGGATGAGCCGGACAAACCCTGCTCTGCTTTACTGGCCGTATATACCCAGGTGCTTCCAATCTGGTCCGCCCAAACGGAAGAGGATGCAATCCTCCTCCATTTTTTTTTGCTGGCCTGATCGGACCCAGAGGTAGGCGGGTGTAAAGGGACACAAGTCCATTTATACCCGCTGGTCCATAGAAATTCACGGACCATCCAAGCAGGTCCGCCAGAAAAACTGACAGGCGGACCTGATCAGATTGCCTGTGTGAAAGGATCCTTACTGGCAGGATCAATGGATAATAACAACCATATTACAGTGAGACCTAGAATAAAACAAAAATGGCTGTGACCATATTAGTGAGATGTCATTGGTTTGCCCATAGATGCACTTTAATTTATTTTTTTTGCTCTTGTCAATGCCGGGCTCCTGATAATAAAGAGGATAGACAATGGGTGGCTGTATGAAGTCAAACAGTTGGTAAGCTAACAACTGTAAATCTATGTCCTGTAAGTTTCCATATTTCCAAGGTAACATAACTCACTATATTGTGTTGATAAATCAACCCTTTAAGACCCTAAAATGTTGGCATGGCATGGCATGAACATTGTGATATAATGCTTTCACAAAAATATGGTGAAATGTACATTTTGGAGAATTGGTGACTTTCTACACTTAAGCCTAGTAAACAGGATGAGATTATCAGACGTATAATCGTCCATCTTTTTTGAATGCTAATTTCCATTTTGGAAACAAATAGGTTACTAAAGAACGAAAATGACAGAAAAAAAATTCGGAGGTGATTTAATGTGTTGTAGCGTATGTGTATTGTATTTTCGGACAAAAACTGTGCTGATTAAACGAAAATCGTACGATCTGCACTCGTACGAGAAAAAAAATTTGTGTTTGTCCCTTCAGAAAATTTCGGACGACAGCCGTGTACTAACGATCAGATTATGGTATGATCGCTTCAAAAGCGGTATTTTTTGTACGATATTCTGATCATGTGTACAGGGGTCTTTATTCATGATTATTCACATAGAGAGACAGCGGGGGAGGGGGAAGGGTCTACATCATTACCAAGTGATTTTCGCTGCTCTTTACAAATATAAAACTCTGCATCTTTTACAGATGAGCAGTTTTGCACAACAATGTGCTACATCTTCATGATCGTGTTAGCCTTTATGAGAACCCTTCACTTTGTTATTTTACATATTTCTATTCTGGTGGGTTCCTTTTTATTCGAAATAAGGGTACAAATATACATTTTTCATAGGAAAGCTTGCATGTTTACTACAAACTTATACAGAAAATTCAGATTATGCGTAAAAGACAAATCATAGTTCTCTTTAACATGACAAAAAGGGAAGAAAAAAATATTTTTAATATGACCTTGGTCAAGGTTTAAAACCAGTGGCAAATCTACATAACAAGGAACCTGGATGAACAAATAGATACACAACATAATCTATATTAGTCAAAAGACCTAAGATGTGGCATAAACCAGCAACATGAGTGGTCACTGCCTTGAAAGCACTTCTCATTTTCTGCATCTCTATTTACATCTGTAATATTTATTCAATGCTATAAAAAAAAAAAAAGTCTTCTCTTAGCCTGCAGAAAAGATGACCTTGTATCCTTGTATGAACTACACCCTGAAGAATTTCCACACAACAAGGGGGGTGAATGGAGACAGATGCTGCACAATGCTGCTCTTATACAATGTCTGAAATTCAAGTGTCCATTTAAATCATATAATGTAAGCAGAGCTTCTCTAATGCCTGCCATACTACGACCATTCCAATAAGTACATGTTTACTTGGCCTGGAAAAGGTTTCCTTATAACAGAAAACAAACAGGGAGCATTTTTATTTTACACTGATTTTTTTAGAAAGGTTATTTTTTAAATGGATAGACAGACAGATAGACAGATAGAGAGATAGAGAGATAGATAGATAGATAGATAGATAGATAGATAGATAGATAGATAGATAGATAGATAGATAGATAGATAGATAGATAGATAGATAGATAGATAGATAGATAGATAGATAGATAGATAGATAGATAGATAGATAGATAGATAGATAGATAGATGTGTATGGTCAGTATAAGAAAAGCAAATTGGTGTTCAGTCTTATAAAACTGTTATATTTTCCCCCATATTTAGCTTTACTAATGCCGCGTACACACGGTCGGACTTTTCGTCTACAAAAGTCCGACAGCCTGTCCGACATACTTCCGACGTACCTTCGGCGGACTTGCGGCAGACTTTCTTACGAACGGACTTGCCTACACACGATCACACAAAAGTCCGACGGATTCGTACGTGATGACGTACACCGGACTAAAATAAGGAAGTTCATAGCCAGTAGCCAATAGCTGCCCTAGCATGGGTTTTTGTCCGTCGGACTAGCACACAGACGAGCGGATTTCGGGGTCCGTCGTACTTACGACGTAAAGATTTGAAGCATGTTTCAAATCTAAAGTCCGTCGGATTTGAGGCTAAAAAAGTCCGTTGAAAGTCCGGAGAAGCCCACACACGATCGGATTACCAGCCAGCTTTAGTCCGTCAGCGTCCGTTGGACTTTTGTAGACGAAAAGTCCGACCGTGTGTACGCGGCATTACTCTGTATGAATTGGACAGCTTCTCTTGTCAGGAGGTCATCTGAAGTCTGACAGTTTCTGCACTTTCAGCTTGTGACCTCAGGCCGCTGTTAGAAATCACAGGGCCCCGTACAGCCTAAAGATTCCACCCCCCCGTGCAAAATTTTCAAAATGAAAATCTCCCCTCCTAGCACAAATCTCCCTCACCCCAAAAAATCACCTGCCTAGCACATATCCTCTTTCTTCTCAAACTTTCTATCCTAGCACAAATCTTCTCCCCCCCTGCCAGCAAACCCCCCCCCAACCCTTCTATTTTCCCAAACTCCCCCACTTCCTCCTGGCACAAAATCCCCCCCATCTCCCCTCCCAGCACAAATCTCCTTTCTTCAATCCCCCTCCTAGGAAAAATTCCCACAAATCCCTCCTCCTAGCACAACCCCCTCTACATTATCCTTCCTAGCACAAATTCTTCCTCCCAATCCAAATCTCCACCCCCTCTCCTACCACAATCATCACCTCTCCTGGTTCAACCCCCCCCCACCCCCCAAGCCCTTCTCCTAGCACATATCCCCCCCCCCCATTCTTCCTCCTTGCACATATCCCCCCCCATTCTTCCTCCTTGCCCATATAGCCCCTCCCCACATCCCTATTACATTTGCCAACACAGATAACAAGGAGGAGGTGCGCTGTGTTTTGCTCTCCCCACCTGTCAGAGGAGCGTTCATATTCTATACAGTAAATGAGCCCGGATCGCTCTTACTGTAGATCTCATCGCATTGTATACACGCACACACACCACCCCCTATCGACTCCAAGGGATGCTCACTTCCAGGTGTTCTGCTGAGAAAGGTCCCCTCAGCGGATAAGGACCCCCCTCTACTGCACGGGCGCAGCGCTTGCGCAGTAGGAACAACAAGGGAGAGGCCGAAAAGAGCCGAAGCTCTATGTCCACGTGGATGGTGGGGCTTTAACGTGGACATAGGGTAGAATGTAGTACGCAGGCGCCATGTACAGCTGATGATCAGCTGTTCATCTTTGTCTATTTTCGGCTGCTCCGTAGACATTGGTACTGCACAAGCGCAGTACAGGGGGGTCCTTATCCGCCGGGGGAACTTTCTCGGCAAGACACCGGCAGCAGCAACTGTGGATAGGGGCCGGCGAGTGTATACAGTGCGATGAGATCTACAGTAAAAGCGATCCGGTCTCATGTACTGTATAGACCAGCGCTCTTCGGACAGAAGAGGAGAGCACCAGACAGCGCACCGCCCACTGGCTCTTCTCTCACCGCTCCAGCCTCCAGGCTGCCGTCTCCTCCCGGCTATCCCGGCTGTGAGTGCTGGCGGGGGAAGGAGCTCAGGGGGGGCAGAACTGTAATCTGGGCAGGCACAGCACAACCCACCCCAGCACCCCCTAAATCCATCCCTCTGGTTCTCTCACCCAGCAGCAGAAAGCAGTCGGGAGGGAGAGGGGAAGAAACCAGCTTTCAGCTGCTGGGTGAGAGACGCTGTCATCCGTTCTCTGCTCCACCGATCCTCCTGCTCTCCGGGCCCCCTGTATGCTGGGCCCCTTACAGAAGGACCGGTGGTCCCCCCCATCGGCAGCCCTGCCCCTAACACTGACCAAAGAGTTAGGCTCAAACACTAATAAAAAGCAGAACTAAAGTGCAAACAGAAAAATTGCAAGTAGGCAGGCTCTTTAATGCAGAAGAGACATGCTATGCCTCAACTGCAATGAAACAAACCCACCTGCCTGTTCCTAATCTTCTTTAGAATATGCACTAGGCTGTGCATGCACAGTGTAATGTACTGTATATTTTCAGTACCAAAATCCAAATTTAATGTGTGACCAGGGATCTAAGCTATATACACTAACTGGCCACTTTTTTTAGGTACACTTGTTCAATTGTTTGGTAACACAAATGGCTAATCATCTAATCACATGGCAACAACTCAATGCATTTAGGCATCTAGATGTGGTGAAGACGACTTGCTGAAGTTCAAACCGAACATCAGAATGGGGAAGAAAGGGGATTTAAAGCGGAAGTTCACACAAATTTTTAACTTAATCTTACCCCCTTCAGTTCATTGCATAGACGTTCAAATGCCGCACGAAAAAAATTTTATCGCCGTAATTACCTTTATATTGAACTTTATTGTGGCACTTCCTGTCTCTCCTCCCATGTGAGTAGGCGTGTTTATTGCCTTTCCCCGTCACCGCACTGTCTCCTGGGAGCTTAGTGTCAGGCTTCCCAAGATTCAGTGCGGAACGCCGCCATCCTAAAATCTCGAGAGATCTTGAAACCGAGTGACGCCGGTCTCTCGCTTTCTCTCTCTCCCTCTGCCTCCTTCTCCCTCTCTCTCTCTCTTTTTAAGACAAGTGTTTTTGATTTATTTCAAAAACAAGCATTTTATGGATGTGTAATGTATCATTTGTAATGTAATTTATTATTTCTCCCTCTCCCTCTGCCTCTCTCTCTGCCTCTCTCCCCCCCTCTGCCTATCTCTCTCTCTCTCTCTCCCCCTCCTCCTCTCTCTCTACACCTTTCTCTTTCTGCTTTTCTCTCTCTCTCTCTCTCTCTCTCTCTCTCTCTCTCTCTCTCTCTCTCTCTCTCTCTCTCTCTCTCTCTCTCTCTCTCCCTCTGCCTCCCTCTTCCTCTCTCTATCTCTTTTTAAGACAAGTGTTTTTGATTTATTTAAAAAACAAGCATTTTATGGATGTATAATGTATCAATTTAAATGTAATTTATTATTTCTCTCTCTCTCTCTCTCTCTCTCTCTCTCTCTCTCTCTCTCTCTCTCTCTCCTCTGCCTCCCTCTCCCTCTCTCTCTCTTTAAGACAAGTGTTATTGATTTATTTCAAAAACAAGCATTTTATGAATGTATAATGTATCATTTTAAGTGTAATTTATTATTTCTCTCTCTCTCTCTCTCTTCCTTCTCTCTCTCTCTCTCTCTCTCTCTCCCTCACTTTCTTTTTATCTCTCTCTCTCTCTCTCTCTCTCTCTCTCTCTCTCTCTCTCTGCCTCTCTCTCTTTCCCTATGTCTCTCCCTCTCCCCCCTCTCTCTCCCCCCCTCTCTGCCTCTCTGCCCCTGTGCCTGTCTGCCTCTCTCTCTCCCCATCTGCCTCTCTCTCTATGCCTTTCTCTCTCTGCCTCTCTCTGCCTCTCTCTCTCTCCCTCTGCCTCCCTCTCCCTCTCTCTCTTTTTAAGACACGTGTTTTTGATCTATTTCAAAACCATGCATTTTTTAGATGTATAATGTATCATTTGTTATGTAAATTATTATTTCTCTCTCTCTCCTTCTCTCATATAAAAAAAGCTATCAATTAATAATTAAATTATAAATTTATATATATCTTTTTGTTTCTTATTTTATTTAATTGTTTATCTATATGAAATATATTTGATTGTAATCTAATTTAATAAATATAGATTTATATTAACATTTTTTTTTTTTAAATCTTTAGATTTCAATGATTTTGTTATTATTAATTAAATTTATAATTGATATTTATATGAATAGTTTGTCATGTCACCTGAGGTGATAGATGCACTCCGTAGGAGTCAGAAGTGCACCTCTAAGACAATGGATCCTAGGACTGACTGCTGCGGATAGTACCCAGGGAGGTTCAGGAAGCAGGTCTACTGGATCACTATCACAGATCCCGGTGGGAGCTAGAGCATAGATTCTCCAGGGCGCGGAGTCTAAGAGCCAGCAGGTGTTCACCAGAGCCTCCATTGGTGAGGATGGACTGCACTGCAGTCTGGCTCCAGGTCACAGCCCCCAGGGTCTCAGAGCTCACGCTCACGGTACACTACAGGAGATAGAGGAAGCAGCAGGCTGGAACAACAAGGATAGTAAGGGATAAGGCAAAGGTCAGGGCGACTAGCAGACAGGAACAACAGAGTACACGCCAAAGGTTCAGGGTCACAGGCAGACTGGGATAGTCTGGGACACGCCAAAAGGTCAGGGTCACAAGCAGACAGGAATAGTCGAGAACATGCCAAGGTCGGTAACAGAGACAAACGTAGAGCATACGGCACGCAGGAAACAGGAAGTCAAACACACAGAGGATACACAATGGCTGATCAGCAAGGTTGGCTTGCAATGCCCAGGTTAATATAGTGTTCCTAATTAGAAGCTGGGGTGGAGCTATGCTGAGGGAAGATTATTTAAACTGTCAGGTGAGGGAGGCTGGTCTCTAAAGAAACACATGAAGGAGGTAAGCTGACAGACACACATCACTGCATAACCATGACATAGTCTCTAAAAATTTGGCAATAGATTACTTTTTCAAAAATGTTTTTAAATTATTTAGAGTGTATGAATATAGCATAAAATATTTTCCATAATCACATCTTCCAAAGTTTTTTAAAATAAATATTTCAATATCTAAACAACGTTTTCTTTTTGTATGTTTTATTAATTCTTATTTCCATACCAATTTTATACAGCGCTACCAAAGGTAACAATACACTAACTAAATCTTTTTATGTATTCAGTAGAAATGCCGGGCTGCTTTGCAAAATTTTGCACCAACTACAGTACTTCAAAAAAAAAAAAAAACAAGCCAACATTAGTTATCATGCCTTTCCTAGGGATGATCTGCAAATTAAAGTTTGGCTGGAAAATGCTGGAATGGAGCCATAAATGATAGAAGATAACATTCCACTTATTAAAGCAGACATTTGGGCAGACTTGTATCGGATGTGTTCGGTTCACTTCAACAGTCATTGTTTTCATCTACAGGGAACACAAAGCAAACTAAGACTGCAATCTATACCAACAATTTTCAATTAATTATCAACCAAAAAATCATCGGGAAATAAATGGATCAGCAGACTGGAAAAAATTTGAAATGCAGATTCCATGACGGTGGGAACTTCGAAGACTTTGTTAGACAGCAGAAGATGTACATGCGAATGTCATCTACTTAATCAATGTACAAATGTGACAAAGAACGATGCTGGCACACAAACTGACCCATCTGATTTTGCAATGTCGGAATCTGAAGGTGGCTATTCCAAAAAAGCCAGTCCACGATCTCTGAGTTTAGATCATTCATATTCAATGGGTTCAATGACACCACCATATATGTCAAAACCTGGAAGTCACCAAATACATCAGAAGTGCAAGCATTGACCCCTCTATCACCCTCATCTGTCTTGTCTACACCTTCACAAATACCAAAGAAAACTAAGTCAATTTTTAAGCCGTATGTTGACAGTCCAGAAGTTGGTACTAAAAGAAGAAAATTGTCCTATGCTGACGACCCAAGTTTTCATGAGTCTGAATGTGAAACACCCCAAAAAAGTGAGTTCAGGATTTGTGAAAGTGTAGAGCAAAGATAAACAGAAGAAACACTTCCTCATCCATTAAATTTGGTGAAAGAAAAAAAATGTATTGTGTTTGAAAGCAGCTTTGATAAACTGCTATATGCAATGCGTTGTCCAGATCAAGACTGTTTTTCAAACATTATAAAAATAGAGAAACAAATTGTTGGAACAATGGTTTATGTCTATTCGACCTGTTTGTGTTTACATCACTTGAAGTTGTGGGAAAGCCAGCCCAAAATCAAGCATTATCCAGCAGGTAACATTTTGCTGTCTGGGACCATATGTGTAAGTGGAGGCAGCTATGCCAAAGTTCGCAAATGTTTGATCTATGCGGCATAGAGATGTTTGGAAAATCTTCATACAACAGAGCTCAAAATCTATACATTTTTAAAGCAATTGATCACAGTTGGCAAGAGAACATTTCAAATGCGATTGATGAATTGTCTGAAAAACCCATTTTTCTTGTAGGGGATGGTCAATGTGACAGCCCTGGGTTTTCAGCAAAGTACTCCACTTACACTTTCATGGATCTCTTTTCCAAAAAATTGTGGACTTTGAATTAGTGCAGGTGTTACAAACAACTTTATCAGTTGCTATGGAGAAGTTTGGATTTACCAAAAGTTTAGATCGCATAATTGGCAAAGAATTGGATATTCAATTTGTGGGAACAGATCAACACACTGGCATTCCAAAATTACTAGCAACAAATGAAAAATATAAAAAAATTAATCATCAATTCAACATTTGGCATTACGTAAAAAATGTAAAAAGAAAATTGCTTCAAATTACAAAAAAAAAAATTATTGTGCACTTTTGCCATGGATTGCACCCATACTGAATCATTTTTATTGGTGTACTAGAGCTTGTCAAGGAAACAAGACCGTTTTTAACCACTTCAATACCAAGGACGTCATATGACGTCCTTGGCTTTGAGCAGGTATATCTGAATGATGCCTGTAGTTACAAACATCATTCAGATATTGCCGGTTTCAGCCGGCGAATCTCTACACCATAGGAATGATCATAGCGGCCGTTCCGCCGCTTGATCGTTCCTATGGGAAGCGAGAGGGGACGCCCCCCCCCTCCCGCCGCCCTCCGGTGCCTGCTCCGACTCACCGTTCCGATCGGTGAGGCGGAGAGTGGATCCGCCGGATGTAGATCATAGAGATTTCCGGCGGACCAGATGGTCCCCGGAGTCTCTATGATCGTCGGAGGCCGGGCACGATGTTATGACGTCACGCCCGGCCTCTCCATTCAAAAAAACGGCGCCGCTTCAGCTTGGAAGCGGCGATCGTTTTATTTATTTTTTTTATTTCAGGCTTCCCAGCCTAGTGGTGAGATATGGGGTCTTATTGACCCCATATCTCACTATTAAGAGCACCTGTCATGTTATATTGCTATTACAAGGGATGTTTACATTCCTTGTAATAGGAATAAAAGTGATCAATTGTTTTTTTTTTTCAAAAAAGTGTCAAAATAAAAAAAAAAATATATAATTAACAATAGTCCCACCCACATATGAAAACGGTGTTCAAACCATACATGTGAGGTATCGCCGCGAACGTTGGAGTGAGAGCAATAAGTTTGGCCCTAGACCTCCTCTGTAACTCAAAACATGTAACCAGTAAAAAAATTTCAAGCGTCGCCTATGGGGATTTTTAAGTACCGAACATTGGCGCCATTCCACGAGCGTGTGCAATTTTTTAAGCATGACATGTTAGGTATCTATGTACTCGTCGTAACTTAATCTTTCACCAAATGCAAAAACATTGGGCTAACTTTACTGTTTTGTTTTTTTTTTAAACACAAAACAGTTTTTTTCCCCAAACAAACGCGTTCGAAAAATTCCTGCGCAATTCCTGCGCAAATACTGTGTGAGATAAAAAGTTGCAACAACCGCCATTGTATTCTCTAGGGTCTTTGCTAAAAAAACATATATAATGTTTGGGGGTTCTATGTTATTTTCTAGCAAAAAAATTATGATTTTTACATGTAGGAGCAAAGTGTCAGAATTGGCCCGGTATTGAAGCGGTTAAAGAACTTTGGCAATCTGTACTACATCATGTTGTAAATGTTCATGTATGGAAAATTAGAGATGTAGAGCACAAATGCTTGCACAATGAGATCAATGAGGATTCTCCGACTGTTCCCTGGTTAATGCAACAGACACCTGCATTTCATGCATTGTACTAGAAGCCCAAATGTAAAAGGACATGAAACATCTAACTTTTTTTTGTCAGACCGGGTTATAGAAACATATCACAGTATGATTCTAAAATATCGCCCAAAACTAATTCATTACCAATTTGATTCAATAGAAGCCAGAACAAAATTGGCAGCATTATGCCACAATCATAATGTGATACGCAACCCCGCTCTGACAAAAAAAATAGATGAAAGAGGAGAAGAAATTTTGGTAGAACATAAAAATTTGGAGTTTCCAAGAGGTAGAAAGAAGTAGATTGTGCGTAAGGTATTCCAAAAAACTGACAATGAACATGCCATCCACATGCTCTCCAAGATGATTAGCATTGTTGAGGGAACTCTAATTACTTCTTGGAAACCCAAAAATTCTGAAATGCCAAAAACATAGCTCCTGTTGAAAGGCCAGAAACCAGTGTTGCTGTGAAAAAACATACAGTGGAGACGGAAAGTATTCAGAGCCCCTTAAATTTTTCACTCTTTGTTATATTGCAGCCATTTGCTAAAATCATTTAAGTTCATTTTTTTCCTCATTAATGTACACACAGCACCCCATATTGACAGAAAAACACAGAATTGTTGACATTTTTGCAGATTTATTAAAAAAGAAAAACTGAAATATCACATGGTCCTAAGTATTCAGACCCTTTGCTCAGTATTTAGTAGAAGCACCCTTTTGATCTAATACAGCTATGAGTCTTTTTGAGAAAGATGCAACAAGTTTTTCACACCTGGATTTGAGGATCCTCTGCCATTTCTCCTAGCAGATCCTCTCCAGTTCTGTCAGGTTGGATGGTAAACGTTGGTGGACAGCCATTTTTAGGTCTCTCCAGAGATGCTCAATTGGGTTTAAGTTAGGGCTCTGGCTGGGCCATTCAAGAACAGTCATGGAGTTGTTGTGAAGCCACTCCTTCGTTATTTTAGCTGTGTGCTTAGGGTCATTGTCTTGTTGGAAGGTAAACCTTCGGCCCAGTCTGAGGTCCTGAGCACTCTGGAGAAGGTTTTCATCCAGGATATCGCTGTACTTGGCCGCATTCATCTTTCCCTCTATTGCAACCTGTCATCCTGTCCCTGCAGCTGAAAAACACTCCCACAGCATGATGCTGCCACCACCATGCTTCACTGTTGGGACTGTATTGGACAGGTGATGAGCAGTGCCTGGTTTTCTCCACACATACCACTTAGAATTAAGGCCAAAAAGTTCTCTCTTGGTCTCATCAGACCAAAGAATCTTATTTCTCACCATCTTGGAGTCCTTCAGGTGTTTTTTAGCAAACTCCATGTGGGCTTTCATGTGTCTTGCACTGAGGAGAGGCTTCCATCGGGCCACTCTGCCATAAAGCCCCGACTGGTGGAGGGCTGCAGTGATGGTTGACTTTCTACAACTTTCTCCCATCTCCCGACTGCATCTCTGGAGCGCAGCCACAGTGGTCTTTGGATTCTTCTTTACCTCTCTCACCAAAGCTCTTCTCCCCCGATAGCTCAGTTTGGCCGGACGGCCAGCTCTAGGAAGGGTTCTGGAGGATTATGGAGACCACTGTGCTCTTAGGAAACTTAAGTGCAGCAGAAATGTTTTTGTAACTTTGGCCAGATCTGTACCTTGCCACAATTCTGCCTCTGAGCTCTTCAGGCAGTTCCTTTGACCTCATGATTCTCATTTGCTCTGACATGCACTGTGAGCTGTAAGGTCTTATATAGACAGGTGTGTGGCTTTCCTAATCAAGTACAATCAGTATAATCAAACACAGCTGGACTCAAATGAAGGTGTAGAACCATCTCAAGGATGATCAGAAGAAATGGACAGCACCTGAGTTAAATATATGAGTGTCACAGCAAAGGGTCTGAATACTTAGGACCATGTGATATTTCAGTTTTTCTTTTTTAATAAATCTGCAAAAATGTCAACAACTCTGTGTTTTTCTGTCAATATGGGGTGCTGTGTGTACATTAATGAGGAAAAAAAATAACTTGAATGAACTGATTTTAGCAAATGGCTGCAATATAACAAAGAGTGAAAAATTTAAGGGGGTCTGAATACTTTCCGTCCCCACTGTATATATATATATAAATTAAATGTATTATTTCTTTTACATTATTCTTTACCGCTATCTTTTAATAATTCACATTTTATATATATATATATATATATATATATATATATATATATATATATATATATATATATATATATATATATATATATTTGAGAAAAAAATAAATGTGTATAGATATACATATATATTTAATTTTACTTACTAAAATTGTATTCTCTCTCTCTCTCTCTCTCTCTGTCTCTCTCTCTCTCTCTCTCTCTCTCTCTCTCTCTCTCTCTCTCCGCCTCCCTCTTCCTCTCTCTATCTCTTTTTAAGACAAGTGTTTTTTATTTCAAAAACAAGCATTTTATGGATGTATAATGTATCAATTTATAGATATATATATATATATATATATATATATATATATATATATATATATATAAAAAGAGAGAGAGAGAGAGACAGAGAGAGAGAGAGAGATATCAATATATATCTATATAAATAGCCATCAATGTATATATATATTTTTACATACAGGTGGAGAGAGATTAATTTGTGCAGTGGTATAAAAATATATATCTCAAACGTGAACATTTTTAATGAAATATTTTAAATAAAAATATATTTTACATTTTTTTAAATATAGATTTAAATCTACATGATTATAAAAGGTAATTTTTTCTCTAAATATAAAGTAATTTTTGTATTTTTTAAGTGTTGGCAAATGTTATTCTACCAGAGAACCTCATTTGCCTTACCTTTCCAGATGCTGGTCTCTCCCCGTAGTGAGCTTTCCTTTGTTATCTTTGTTGTTTGTATATGTTCGGTTGCCATCACAACAGGGCGGGAACTTCCGACGACGACGCCCGTTGTGATGGCATTTTCCGGTGTTGCTCGCTGTAACCAATGAGCATGCGCGGGAACGAGCGGTGAATGCTGGGGGCACAGCATTCATTCACCGCATCCCGGAAATCAATGCTTGTGGGCTTCACATGCCCACAAGCAAGATGAAAACGGCCAGCATCACATTTTAAAAGTTATTCTTCAGTACGAAATCAGACAGAGGCGGAAATATTACACCCAAACTGTGAGTAGTATTTTGGGATTAGCAAAGTTTCTCAATGACCTAAAAAAAAAAAACGATTGGTCGCCGGACTCCCACTAACAATTAGCCGACACCTGAGCGGCCAGCTCAGAGAAGGAAGGGCTGAGCCCAGCCCTGACAGTACCCCCTCCTCAACGACCCCTCCCCCTCGGAGGACTACCAGGCTTGAGGGGAAAATGTCTATGGAAATCACGGAGGACAGGGGCATGTACGTCCGAGGATGAGACCCAAGAGCGTTCCTCCGGACCGTACCCTTTCCAATGCACCAGGTACTATATGCGCCCACAGAACCTACGGGAGTCAACAATGGACTGTAATTCATACTCCTCATGGTTCTCAACCTGTACAGGGTGAGGACATGGCACCGAGGTGGTAAAGCGGTTGCAGACCAAAGGTTTTAATAAGAAGACATGAAATACATTTGAAATACGCATATTAGAAGGAAGGTCTAATGCATAAGCCACTGGGTTAATCCCGTGAAGAATACGGAAAGGCCCAATAAACTGAGGTGCAAACTTTAGTGAGGGAACACGCAGTCGGAGGTTGCAAGATGACAGCCAGACCCCATCCCCAACCTGGTAGGAAGGCGCAGGCAGGCTCAGTGGAGGTTCCAAAAGTCCGGTCTATGATTCCCGTCACCCCCGACCAGTAACGGAACAACTTCAGGCATCTCCAAAACATATGGAATACATCCGCCTCTGACTCCCCACACCTAGGGCATCTTGAGTCTGGCCGAACTGGCAAAGTTTTCGAGGGGTGTAATAAGTTCTATATAGCAAAAACAAATGTGACACCCTCTGAGAGGGGGCCAGCGAGACCAGATCCGGTTCCAAAATTCTGTTCCACTGGATTTCAGAGATGTCTCCCACGTCTTTTTCCCATTTTCTCCTGTACAAAGGGGATTCCATCCCTCCCATTCTCCCCTTATTGATATATGGATACATTTTTGAGATTAACCCTTTCCCTGACTCTACAATGATTAGTTTTTGAAGAACTGGGATTGTATTCCATTCTAGGGGGCACCCTCTGAACTGTTTGACCAGTGCATGCCTGACCTGTAAATATCTGAAAAAAGAATTATTCGGCAGGTCGTATTGGTCTCTCAGATCCTGGAAGGTTTTCAAAATGCCGTCTGAGTAAAGCTGCGTAATGTATTTTATACCACGTCTCTCCCATTCCTTTACTATCCCCATCTTTTGTAGTTCTCCCAATTTGCTATTCTCCCACAGGAGGGTGTACACTGTGAAGCCTCTATATTTCAAAATTGTTTTCACAGTATCCCATACTCTCATCATTAGATTCAGGGTAGGCAGTCCTGAGGCGAATGATCCGGCCTCCAGAGCTGCAACTATTGAATCATGTGGGGTATTTTGTAGGAGCAACATTCTGCCTGCTTCTTGGCCTGCTAGATTGCACTCTGCTATATGCTAGAGTTGAGGCGCCAAGAAATAACTGAAGGGATGCATAAGCGCTAGTCCTCCTTCCGATTTCTGGAGCTGCAGGGTAGTTAAGCGTATTCTTGCTGGGGCACCCTTCCAGATCAGATCTCTGAACAAAATATCTATCCTTTGGAACCACTTTTTGTGAAGCCAGATTTGGGAGTTATGTAATACATAAAGAAGCTGTGGCATCCAAATCATTTTGATTAGGTTACAGCGACCTGCCACAGATAGTAACAGGGGTTTCCACACTTTTATTTTGCCCCTAAATTTGGCCGATAACGGGTCAATGTTGTGTGAGGTATAAAGTTGAGGGTCTCTTGTGATATTTATACCCAGATATTTAAATTTATTAACCACTTAAATCTGGGCCACCTCCTCCGGAAGGGGACCTTCCAAGGGATCTACGGGTAGAAAGCTAGATTTTGTCCAGTTTATTTTTAACCCAGAAATTTGACCAAATCTGTTAATAATGTTCATAGCTTGCTTAGGGGAGTCCTGCGTGTCTCAGAGAAATAACAGAAGGTCATCTGCATATAGTGCAAGTTTTTTCTCCAAATCACTTGACAGACACCTCCACAGCCGCAGTCTGGTCACCTCGTCCCTAGCCGCTAGACTCGGGGTACAGACCGCGGCTGCGGCCTAGCTCCAGCCCACCTCCTCAGCTCACCCCTCTCTCTCCGCGGGCAACCTTAGTGCCCTCTCCTTGGTCTGACCCCTACCCCTCTATTCATCACCGACCAACCAGGGACAGGTAAGTACACAGGGCCCACCCTCTAGCAGTTGATCCAGGGACCTAGTCCGATCGCCTCCGGGGTCAGGAAGGAATTTTTTCCTCTGCTGTAGCAATTGGCTAGCTCAGCTAGGGGTTTTCGCCTTCCTCTGGATCAACAGGAGGGCGGTTAATCCTGCGTGCCCCCCCCACCATCACCACCCAAGTCCCATCGCACTGTCATCAACGCCACCTGAAGCAGCGGCTTTCTTCAGACCATCATCCTCTCAGCAACAGAAGCAAAGGCACCCTTCAGGACCACCATCTACTTAGCAACTTCACCATCGCTACGTCAGTATCATCACCGCATCACCCTACCTTCAGTAATTTTCTCGCCATGTGCAACTTCAAGTACTCAGCGGACGCTCTCCACAGGCTAAGAAATACCACCTCAACATTAATAACTTCCGTTCATAAAATACTGCAGAAAGAACAAATACTAAGGACCAACCTACAATCAACCATCAAATATAGGAAGACAACAATTCAACCACAACAATTAGCATGCGCTCTGATCAACACCAGATCTGCAGTCAAGCACAGACTGGAAGTTACATGACTTAATCACCCAAAACAACATAGATTGCCTCTTCATTACCGATAGCTGGCTAACACCCGACTGCAATGCCATCCTAACCGAATTAGTACCTGAGAACTACAGGATCCTAACGGAGCACAGAACAGAAAAAAAAGGAGGAGGCCTAGCAGTGATCTTCAAATCTCACCTCGCGCTCACCAAACCAACTGTACAGAGCTTAGTGCCTTTCATGGAGACACTCACCCTACATCTGCAAACAACACCCCAAGACACTATCCACATACTTCTATGTTACAGACCACCAGGACCGAAGACCAATCTCCTGACACCCTTCACAGAATTCATGTCAACTCACACCCTGAAAACAAAAAACTTTTTGGCACTGGGAGATTTCAACCTCTGGGCAAACTCCACCCAAGACCCTATCGCCACTGCCTGCATTAACCAACTGAAAGAATTAGGTCTTCAGCAACTGATAAATGCTCCCACACATGGTTCAGGACACATTCTGGACCTCATCTTCAAACAAAATATGGACCTCAACATATTCGACAATCTACCGCTACCATGGACGGATCACCACGCTATCAAATTTAATGTCGCTACCAACACCACCCTCCAAAAACGGAAACAGGCAATTACAACACACTGGACAAGATCTCAGAGGAAACTACACTCCGAACTCTTCAAAACCACATTATCAAACAAAATAGCAATGCTAAACTTAAACCACTCAACGGAACAAACACTCAACTCCTTAAACAAGGCATTACTACAAACAGCGGACTCAGTGGCTCCAAAACGTAGAACACACATCCACGAAATAAACTCTGGATGGTTTATTGGCACTCTTACTTTATTAAAGCAGGAACGCAGACGAGCTGAAAGAGCCTGGAGAAGAAACTCCACAAAGGAAAACCACACAAACTACAAAGCACTCACGGAGAAATATCACAAAGCAATCTTCAAAGCAAAAAAGGAACATTTCTCAAACACCATCTCAACAGCCTTAAACCGCCCTCGGGAACTCTTCAAAATAGTCACCGAGACTATGAACCCTACCTGCCTAGAGCCCCCAGGAAAGGAAACCCAAGAATTCTGCAATGAGTTATCAGATTTTTTTATCGACAAAACCGACAACATCCGGAAGACAATTCAACAGAAAAAGACAACCAACCTCATTCAACCAAAGCAAAAAGAAAAAATCGATACGATCATCACACAAGCACCAAATTTTTCGCTGATCCCAATCACTACTGACACCACCAAAAACATCATCAGAAGCCTCAGAGATAGTACATCACCGAACGACATCATTCCCACAAAACTCCTGAAAGAATGTTCCGACATCTTGGCTCCCATTATAACACACCTCATCAACCAGTCATTCAAAGAAAGGACTGTTCCAATCACCCTCAAACATGGCATCGTCAAAGCCCTCCTAAAGAAACCCAACCTCGACCCTAAGGACCCTAACTATCGCAGACCGATAACAAGCCTCAACACCATCTCCAAGATTATGGAGAAAGCAGTAGTACAACAGCTACAACACCACCTGGACACACAAACTCCTGGACCCTCTGCAATCAGGCTTCCGCCCAGGCCATGGCACAGAAACGGCACTTCTCAAAATATGGGACAACGCCCTTGAAGCAGCTGATGATGGAGAATCATGTCTCCTGGTACTGTTGGACTTCAGTGCAGCTTTCGATACAGTGGACCACAATACTCTACTCATCCGTCTCACAGAAGTAGCAGGAGTCACAGATTCAGATCTACAATGGTTCGCATCCTTCTTAGGAAATCGCTCTCAGACAGTGAAACTAGGAGCTTTCACCTCTGAAACCCGCGCAATCTCTTGTGGAGTCCCTTAAGGTTCACTCTTGTCACTAGGGATGAGCTTTGAGTTCGAGTCGAACTCATGTTCGACTCGAACATTGGCTGTTCGCAAGTTCGCCGAACAGCGAACAATTTGGGGCATTCGAATTTGCCGCGGAACACCCTTTAAAAGTCTATGGGAGAAATCAAAAGTGCTAATTTTAAAGGCTAATATGCAAGTTATTGTCATAAAAAGTGTTTGGGGACCCAGGTCCTGCCCTAGGGGACATGGATCAATGCAAAAAAAAGTTTTAAAAACGGCCGTTTTTTCAGGAGCAGTGATTTTAATAATGCTTAAAGTCAAACAATAAAAGTGTAATATCCCTTTAAATTTCGTACCTGGGGGGTGTCTATAGTATGCCTGTAAAGGGGCGCATGTTTCCTGTGTTTAGAACAGTCTGACAGCAAAATGACATTTTGAAGGAAAAAACTCATTTAAAACTACCCGCGGCTATTGCATTGCCGACAATACACATAGAAGTTCATTGATAAAAACGGCATGGGAATTCCCCAAAGGGGAACCCCGAACCAAAATTAAAAAAAAAAAATGATGTGGGAGTCCCCCTAAATTCCATACCAGGCCCTTCAGGTCTGATATGGATATTAAGGGGAACCCCGGCCAAAATTTAAAAAAAAATGACGTGGGGTTCCCCCTAAATTCCATACCAGACCCTTCAGGTCTGGTATTGATTTTAAGGGGAACCCCGCGCCAAAAAAAAAAAAAAAAAAAACGGCGTGGGGTGCCCCCAAAAATCCATACCAGACCCTTATCCGAGCACGCAACCTGGCAGGCCGCAGGAAAAGAGGGGGGGACGAGAGTGCGGCCCCCCCCTCCTGAACCGTACAAGGCCACATGCCCTCAACATTGGGAGGGTGCTTTGGGGTAGCCCCCCAAAACACCTTGTCCCCATGTTGATGAGGACAAGGGCCTCATCCCCACAACCCTGGCTGGTGGTTGTGGGGGTCTGCGGGCGGGGGGCTTATCGGAATCTGGAAGCCCCCTTTAACAAGGGGACCCCCAGATCCCGGCCCCCCCCTGTGTGAAATGGTAAGGGGTACTTACCCCTACCATTTCACTAAAAAACTGTCAAAAATGTTAAAAATGACAAGAGACAGTTTTTGACAATTCTTTTATTTAAATACTTCTTCTTTCTTCTATCTTCCTTCATCTTCTGGTTCTTCTGGCTCTTCTGGTTCTTCCTCCGGCGTTCTCGTCCAGCATCTCCTCCGCGGCGTCTTCTGTCTTCTTCTCCTCGGGCCGCTCCGCACCCATGGCATGGGGGGGAGGCTCCCGCTCTTCTCTTCTTCTTTTCTTCTCTTCTTCTCTTCTTCTCTTCTTCATTTTCTTCTCCGGGCCGCTCCGCACCCATGCTGGCATGGAGGGAGGCTCCCGCTGTGTGACGGCGCTCCTCGTCTGACGGTTCTTAAATAACGGGGCGGGGCCACCCAGTGACCCCGCCCCCTCTGACGCACGGTGACTTGACGGGACTTCCCTGTGACGTCACGGGGAATGCCACAGGGAAGTCCCGTCATGTCCCGTGCGTCAGAGGGGGGCGGGGTCACCGGGTGGCCCCACCCCCCGTTATTTAAGAACTGTCAGACGCCGTCACACAGCGGGAGCCTCCCTCCATGCCAGCATGGGTGCGGAGTGGCCCGGAGAAGAAAATGAAGAAGAGAAGAAGAGAAGAAGAGAAGAAAAGAAGAAGAGAAGAAGATGAAGAAGATGAAGAGAAGAGCGGGAGCCTCCCCCCCATGCCATGGGTGCGGAGCGGCCCGAGGAGAAGGAGATAGAAGACGCCGCGGAGGAGATGCTGGACGAGAACGCCGGAGGAAGAACCAGAAGAGCCAGAAGAACCAGAAGAACCAGAAGATGAAGGAAAATAGAAGAAAGAAGAAGTATTTAAATAAAGGAATTGTCAAAAACTGTCTCTTGTCATTTTTAACATTTTTGACAGTTTTTTAGTGAAATGGTAGGGGTAAGTACCCCCTTACCATTTCACACAGGGGGGGGGCCAGGATCTGGGGGTCCCCTTGTTAAAGGGGGCTTCCAGATTCCGATAAGCCCCCCGCCCACAGACCCCCACAACCACCGGCCAGGGTTGTGGGGATGAGGCCCTTGTCCTCATCAACATGGGGACAAGGTGTTTTGGGGGGCTACCCCAAAGCACCCTCCCAATGTTGAGGGCATGTGGCCTTGTACGGTTCAGGAGGGGGGGGGGCCGCACTCTCGTCCCCCCCTCTTTTCCTGTGGCCTGCCAGGTTGTGTGCTCAGATAAGGGTCTGGTATGGAATTTAGAGGGAACCCCACGTCATTTTTTTTTTTTAATTTTTGCCGGGGTTCCCCTTAATATCCATACCAGACCTGAAGGGCCTGGTATGGAATTTAGGGGGACTCCCACGTCATTTTTTTTTTAAAATTTTGGTTCGGGGTTCCCCTTTGGGGAATTCCCATGCCGTTTTTATCAATGAACTTCTATGTGTATTGTCGGCAATGCAATAGCCGCGGGTAGTTTTAAATGAGTTTTTTCCTTCAAAATGTCATTTTGCTGTCAGACTGTTCTAAACACAGGAAACATGCGCCCCTTTACAGGCATACTATAGACACCCCCCAGGTACAAAATTTAAAGGGATATTACACTTTTATTGTTTGACTTTAAGCATTATTAAAATCACTGCTCCTGAAAAAACGGCCGTTTTTAAAACTTTTTTTTGCATTGATCCATGTCCCCTGGGGCAGGACCCAGGTCCTCAAACACTTTTTATGACAATAACTTGCATATTAGCCTTTAAAATTAGCACTTTTGATTAGTCATGTTTGTGTCCCATAGACTTTAACGGTGTTCGCGTGTTCGAACGAACTTTTTTCCTGTTCGCATGTTCTGGTGCGAACCGAACAGGGGGGTGTTCGGCTCATCCCTACTTGTCACCAGTGCTCTTCAACATCTACATCCGCCCACTCCTCAAAATCATCAGAAAATTGGACCTCTGCTTCCACTCATACACTGATGATACTCAACTCTATCTTCGCATCACTGGAGAAAAAGACCATCATCAGCAACTAGAAAAAATCCTCACTTTGATAGGCGACTGGATGATCGCTAGCTCTCTTAAACTCAACGGATCAAAAACAGAGCTTCTTCTCCTACACGCAAACCAAAATTCCAAAACTAAAACCCCATGGACACCGCCCACCATCTTTGGACAGACCATCTCTCCAAGCACCAAAGCCAAGAGTCTCGGAGTAATTTTTGACTCAGAAATGTCAATGGATGCACAAATAGGATCAGTAGTCAGCGGATCTCACCATCTCCTCCGCCTGCTACATAGACTCATCCCCTTCGTCCCAGAAGAGGACAAAGCAGCAGTAGTAGGAACAATCATCAATTCCAGACTCGACTACGCAAACTCCCTCTACATAGGACTACCCCAATATCAGCTTGCGCGCTTGCAACTCATCCAAAATACGACGGCAAGACTGTTAACAGGAAAAAAACCCTGGGAATCCATCTCCCCTTCCCTGAGGAGCCTACATTGGCTGACCGTAAAGAATCGAATCACTTTCAAGACCCTCTGCCTCACCCACAAATGTATGCAAGGAAATGCTCCTCAATACCTATGCGAGAAAATAAAGCACTACACACCCAATCGCAGTCTTCGATCTTCTAACCAAAACCTCCTCCTTATTCCAAAAACCTGCTACAAAACAAAGGGAGAACGAAGATTCGCAGTCCAAGGACCACGGCTATGGAACGCTCTACCTACTCATATTCGCATGGAAGAAAACCATCAGGCCTTCAGGAAGAAACTCAAGACCTACCTCTTCTAGGAAGCTGGACAACACAGGACAGATCTAGCGCCTTGAGGCGATTCAGTTCACATTTGCAGCGCTATACAAATCATTCATTGATTCATTCATTCAGTGATCTTGCTCATCCAATCTGGAAAAAATATTACCAACAAGTGGATTGACTGTATCTTCTGAATTCATGGCCTTCGCCTACTGTCAGAAACCATGAAATCAGACCTAGACAGAACTACAGTTAAATCACACTTGTTGAATAATAAAAGTAAATAGAACAAACTCAGTCAAAACGTAGCCAGAGTTCAGGAACCGGAACGGATAGTCAAACAAGCCAAACGTCAGGGAGCCAGAGATGAGCGTAGTAAAATAAAAGCAGGACCTGGAGCCAGAAGGGATGTCAGTCAAGCAAGTCTTTTAACACGAATGCAGGAGAACGTCTCTGTGATGTTGACTAAGGCAAAGGCAGAGCTCCTCTGGACTGGACGACTTAACCACTTACCGACCACCGCACGACGATGTACGTCCAAACTTTGAACGGGGATATCGTTGTTATGGCAGCAGCTAGCTACCATAACCCCGGTATCCCCGTTTTCGTGCGGCGGCCGACGAGCTTGCGCAGAAGCGAACGCATACGCGAGTAGCGCCCGCATATGAAAACGGTGGTCAAACCACACATGTGAGGTATCGCCGCGACCGGTAGAGCGAGAGCAATAATTCTAGCCCTAGACTTCCTCTGTACCGCAAAATATGCAACCTGTAGAATTTTTTAAACATCGCCTATGGAGATTTTTGAGGGTAAAAATTTGACGCCATTCCACGAGCGGGCGCAATTTTCAAGCGTGACATGTTGGGTATCAATTTACTTGGCCTAACATTATATTTCACAATATAAAAAAAATTGGGCTAACTTTACTGTTGTCTTATTTTTTTATTCAAAAAAGTGAATTTTTTCCAAAAAAAGTACGCTTTTAAGACCGCTGCGCAAATACGGTGCAAAAAAAAGTATTGCAACAACTGCCATTTTATTCTCTAGGGTGTTAGAAGAAAAACCATATATAATGTTTGAGGGTTCTAAGTAATTTTCTAGCAAAATAACCTGTGTTAAACATGTAAACACCTAAAATCCAAAACAAGGCTGGTCCTTAAGTGGTTAAGTAGGCAGGACTGATGAGCAGGATATCAGCAACAGCTGAGTAACTGTGGAGAGATAGGAGCTGGCAATTAGGTGACAGCTGAGCGGCCAGCTCAGAGAAGGAAGGGCTGAGCCCAGTCCTGACAGAGGCACATTCAAAGTCCCTTATTTTCTTGGGAGGTGAATAGCCAAGAAGACTGAAGACCCAGGATCCAGCATTACCTTGGACAAATAAGCTGGCACCAGTAAGAAACCTCATAGATGATGCATCTTTAGAGTGGGGGTTTGTATTTGCAGACTGTAGTAAGTATTTCTGCTTTAACCACTTGAGCCCCGGACCATTATGCTGCCTAAGGACCAGAGGTCTTTTTCCAATTTGGCACTGCGTCGCTTTAACTGCTAATTGCGCGGTCATGCAATGCTGTACCCAAACGAAATTTGCATCCTTTTCTTCCCACAAATAGAGCTTTCTTTTGATGGTATTTGATCACCTCTGCAGTTTTTATTTTTTGCGCTATAAACGGAAAAATACCGAAAATTTTGAAAAAAAATGATATTTTCTACTTTTTGTTATAAAAAAAATCCAATAAACTAAATTTTAGTCATACATTTAGGCCAAAATGTATTCGGCCACATGTCTTTGGTAAAAAAAATGTCAATAAGCATATATTTATTGGTTTGCGCAAAAGTTATAGCGTCTACAAACTAGGGTACATTTTCTGTAATTTACACAGCTTTTAGTTTATGACTGCCTATGTCATTTCTTGAGGTGCTAAAATGGCAGGGCAGTACAAAACCCCCCCAAATTACCCCATTTTGGAAAGTAGACACCCCAAGGAAATTGCTGAGAGGCATGTTGAACCCATTGAATATTTATTTTTTTTGTCCCAAGTGATTGAATAATGACAAAAAAAAAAATATATATTTACAAAAAGTTGTCACTAAATGATATATTGCTCACACAGGCCATGGGCCTATGTGGAATTGCACCCCAAAATACATTCAGCTGCTTCTCCTGAGTATGGGGATACCACATGTGTGGGACTTTTTGGGAGCTTAGCCGCGTACGGGGCCCCGAAAACCAAGCACCGCCTTCAGGATTTCTAAGGGTGTAAATTTTTGATTTCACTCTTCGCTGCCTATCACAGTTTCGGAGGCCATGGAATGCCCAGGTGGCACAAAACCCCCCCAAATGACCCCATTTTGGAAAGTAGACACCCCAAGTTATTTGCTGAGAGGCATATTGAGTCCATGGAATATTTTATATTTTGACACAAGTTGCGGGAAAGTGACACTTTTTTTTTTTTTTTTTTTTGCACAAAGTTGTCACTAAATGATATATTGCTCACACAGGCCATGGGCATATGTGGAATTGCACCCCAAAATACATTTAGCTGCTTCTCCTGAGTATGGGGATACCACATGTGTGGGACTTTTTGGGAGCCTAGCCGCGTACGGGGCCCCGAAAACCAAGCACCGCCTTCAGGATTTCTAAGGGTGAAAATTTTTGATTTCACTCTTCACTGCCTATCACAGTTTCGGAGGCCATGGAATGCCCAGGTGGCACAAAACCCCCCCAAATGACCCCATTTTGGAAAGTAGACACCCCAAGCTATTTGCTGAGAGGCATGGTGAGTATTTTGCAGCTCTCATTTGTTTTTGAAAATGAAGAAAGACCACCTGGGCTTTCCATGGCCTCCGAAACTGTGATAGGCAGTGAAGAGTGAAATCAAAAATTCACGCCCTTAGAAAGCCTGAAGGCGGTGCTTGGTTTTCGGGGTCCCGTACGCGGCTAGGCTCCCAAAAAGTCCCACACATGTGGTATCCCCGTACTCAGGAGAAGCAGCAGAATGTATTTTGGGGTGTAATTTCACATATTCCCATGGCATGTTTGAGCAATATATCATTTAGTGACAACTTTGTGCAAAAAAAAAAAAAAAAAAATTTGTCTCTTTCCCGCAACTTGTGTCGCAATATAAAATATTCCATGGACTCGACATGCCTCTCAGCAAATAGCTTGGGGTGTCTACTTTCCAAAATGGGGTCATTTGGGGGGGTTTTGAACTGTCCTGGCATTTTATGCACAACATTTAGAAGCTTATGTCACACATCACTCACTCTTCTAACCACTTGAAGACAAAGCCCTTTCTGACACTTTTTGTTTACATTAAAAAGTTATTTTTTTTTTTGCAAAAAAATTACTTTGAACCCCCAAACATTATATATTTTTTTAAAGCAAATGCCCTACAGATTAAAATGGTGGGTGTTTCATTTTTTTTTTTCACACGGTATTTGTGCAGCGATTTTTCAAACGCATTTTATGGGGAAAAAACACACTTTTTTAAATTTTAATGCACTAAAACACACTATATTGCCCAAATGTTTGATGAAATAAAAAAGATGATCTTAGACCGAGTACATGGATACCAAACATGACATGCTTTAAAATTGCGCACAAACGTGCAGTGGCAACAAAATAAATACATTTTTAAAAGCCTTTAAAAGCCTTTACAGGTTACCACTTTAGATTTACAGAGGAGGTCTACTGCAAAAATTACTGCCCTCGATCTGACCTTCGCGGCGATACCTCACATGCATGGTGCAATTGCTGTTTACGTTTGACGCCGCTTGCGTTCGCCTTAGCGCAAGAGCAGGGGGCGACAGGGGTGCTTTTTTTTTTTTTTTTTTTTTCTTTATTATTTTTTTGCTTTTTTATCTTATTTTTAAACTGTTCCTTTCATTTTTTTTTTTTTTAATCATTTTTATTGTTATCTCGGGGAATGTAAATATCCCCTATGATAGCAATAGGTAGTGACAGGTACTCTTTTTTGAAAAAATTGGGGTCTATTAGACCCTAGATCTCTCCTCTGCCCTCAAAGCATCTGATGACACCAAGATCGGTGTGATAAAATGCTTCCCCAATTTCCCAATGGCGCTATTTACATCTGGCGAAATCTAAGTCATAAAATGCTCGTAGCTTCCGGTTTCTTAGGCCATAGAGATGTTTGGAGCCACTCTGGTCTCTGATCAGCTCTATGGTCATCTGGCTGAATCACCGGCTGCATTCTCAGGTTCCCTGTTGAGACAGGAGAGCCAGAGAAAAACACGGAAGACGGTGGGGGGGGCATTCCCTCCCACGGCTTGTAAAAGCAGTCTAGAGGCTAATTAGCTGCTAGGATTGCTTTTACATGAAAGCCGACCGCTGGCTGAAAAGAATGATACCAAGATGATACCTAAACCTGCAGGCATCATTCTGGTATAACCATTCAAAGTCGTGAATGGCGTACCTGAAGACAAAAAAATGGTTAACAATAAAGCACAGTAAACGGTAAAGTATAAAAAATTGCATACCTGAAAAGCAAACATGATAAAACATAATAACAATAAAACATTGCAGAATAGAATACAGTAAAAAAAGAGCAGAACAAGAGAGAGAGAATAGAGAGAGAGAGAACAATAAAACGACAACTATTTTTTTTATTTTATATATATATATATATATATATATATATATATTATTTTTTTTTTTTTTTTTATACTTTTTTTGTAACTAACTTTTATAACGGTAACCGGTTCCAGGTTCGGGTCTCTCAAAATGCGATGGCATCTTGGGAGACCCTGTGAAAGTGTGCCTAGTCTGTGCAATGCTGTACCCTACGCTAATACTCAACTAATGAATGGTAGCATTCAAAACATTCACCAATGCAAAGACCAGGATTGTCAGGACAGGAGGGACAATAATAGCGGGTGTCACGCCTATATCCGCGCTTGCTGCATCTTTTTTGGGGGTTCGTTGGGTAGGGGTACTCGGGAGGACATAAAGAAAATGCCTCTCATGCAGCCGACTGCATTTGGTTGGGGATGTGAATGGGGGAAGTACGGGTGCTGCAGAAGTGGTGGGTTCCCAATTAGGATTGGCGAATGCAGCAGGAAGGGCACTATGGGCACGACGGGCCTGTGTTTGTCTTCTTGGTGGCAGCGCGACACTACTTGTGCTTACCACCTCACCAGCTTGAACTGCACTTATGGGACTCGCCACGTCACCAAGTGTTACTGCAGTGCTGGTTTGACTACGACCAGGGTGTACTAGGCCGCTGGCGCTTGCCAGTTCAATAAAAAGCTACCAAAAAAACTGTTAGCGATCGCAAGGATCAGGCCTGACTCTGCGAATGCTGCAGTTATGCGTTTAGTGTTTTGTAAGTGACAGTGATCGATCGATACTGCACTTGGGTGGGCTGAGCTGGGCCGGGCGGAGGGGCAAAATGCAGGTGCTAGCAGGTATCTGGGCTGATCCCGCTAACACTGCGTTTTTGGGAACCCTAAACTGCTGGGGACGCCAGTATAGATCTGATCAGATCAGATATTGATCCGTTCAGATACTATACCACTAAGGGAGGTGTACAGTGCGTGCGTGGGTGTTAGCGGTACTGGCGCTAATCTGACGCTGCTTGGGGCTGGTGCTTGCCAGCTCACCAAAATACTACCAAAAAAACTGTTAGCGATTGCAGGGATCAGGCCTGACTTTGCGAACGCTGCAGTTATGCATTTAGTGTTTTGTAAGTGTCAGTGATCGATCGATACTGCACTTGGGTGGGCTGGGCTGGGCCGGGCGGAGGGGCAAAACGCAGGTGCTAGCAGGTATCTGGGCTGATCCCGCTAACACTGCGTTTTTGGGAACTCTAAACTGCTGGGGACGCTAGTATAAATCTGATCGGATCAGATATTGATCCGTTCAGATACTATACCACTAAGGGAGGTGTACGGTGCGTGCGTGGGTGTTAGCGCTACTGGCGCTAACCTGACGCTGCCTGGGGATGGTGCTTGCCAGTTCACCAAAATGCTACCAAAAAAATGTTAGCGATCGCAGGGATCAGGCCTGACTCTGCGAACGCTGCAGTTATGCGTTTAGTGTTTTGTAAGTGACAGTGATCGATCAATACTGCACTTGGGTGGGCCGGGCGGAGGGGCAAAACGCAGGTGCTAGCAGGTATCTGGACTGATCCCGCTAACACTGTGTTTTTGGGAACCCTAAACTGCTGGGGACGCTAGTATAGATCTGATCGGATCAGATATTGATCCAATCAGATACTATACCACTAAGGGAGGCGTATGCTGCATGCGTGGGTGTTAGCGGTACTGGCGCTAATCTGACGCTGCCTGGGGCGACGCATATCACCACCGGGCGATCAGGGGGCTAAACCTTTATTCGGTAATAAACAGCGGGTGCCCTGACACTAAAAAAAATAAACAAACTAACCAGCGTCACCCGTAACACTTATACGGTGATCAGTGGTGAAAGGGTTAACTAGGGGGCCATCAAGGGGTTAAAACATTTATTAGGTAGTATATGGGGGTCCCTGACGCTATAAAACGCTGACGGCGAACCTAAATATTTACCTCCCTAACTAGCATCACCAGCGACACTAATACAACGATCAGAAAAATGATCGCTTAGCGACACTGGTGACGGGGGGTGATCAAGGGGTTAAAACTTTGTTAGGGGGGTATCCTAGACCTAAAGGGGGCTAATATTCACTGTCCCAACACTGTAACTGTCACAAACTGACACCATGCAGTAATCAGAAAAAAAAAAACTGCTGGTGTCAGTTTGTGACAGGGAGGGGGGGGGTGATTGGGGGGGGATCGGGGGGGGGATCGGGGTGTTTTGTGTGCCTGGCATGTTCTACTGTGTTGTGTAGTGTTGGTGCACTCACAGTGAAGTCTTCTCTCCTCGGCGCTGCAACGGAATACCGAGCCGAGGAGAGATGACATCATTTCCTTTGCTGCTGTTTAGCATACAGCAGCAAAGGAAGTGATCTGATTGGCCGGCGGCGATCGCGAGGGGGGGGCCACGAACGGATGGCCTCCCCCTCATCTCCGATCGCCGTGGGAGAAAAGACGACCGCCTCGGGCACCGGGGGGGGGTCCGATCGGACCCCCCACCCGCGGAAGGCAAATCACGTATATATACGTGATTTTGCCTGTCCGTGCCACCTTGCCAACGTAAATCGGCGTGAGGCGGTCGTCAAGTGGTTAAAGTGATTGTAAAGGCTCGTTTTTTTTTTTTTAAACGAACAAACATGTCATACTTACCTCCACTGTGCAGATCGTTTTGCACAGAGTGACCCCAATACTCAACTTCTGGGGTCCCTTGGCGGCTCTCTTGGCTCCTCCTCACTTCAAATAACCCCCTAGGAGAAGTGCTCTCCCAGGGGGGATTACCTTGAGGGCATGCTTCTGAGTCCAGCATTTGCATCCATAGACACAAATGCCGGACTCGGCCCCGCCCCCCCCCCGGTGCTCGCATCACTGGATTTGACTGACAGCAGCTGTAGCCAATGGCTGCGCTGCTATCAATCTATCCAATCAAGAGCCGGGACTGCGTGCAGAGAGGGACAGCGCATCTCCAGCGTGGGAATTACGGGGCTCAGGTAAGTAAAACTGGGGGGCCGGTGATTGCCAGAAGTTTTTTCACCTTAATGCATTACAACCCCTTTAAGGCTAAATATTCAACTTTTGCATAAGCTCAATCATAACTGGTTCTCTTTAAGCCCATGTTCACACTAGCACGATCTCAGACATTGCATGTGATTAGCACCACAGGTGCCGATCAGATGAGATGTATGAACAATGCGAGTTCAGTCATACAGTTGTATGGCTGAACTCGCATTGAATTCGCACAGAAAAGGTGCAGGGACTTTTTTCCCCCGCACTAGAATCGGATCACATGAGTGTTCTCAACCATGTGATCCGATTCCTGTCCGAATCCACAGTTCACACTGCGATCTGTAAACCAATCTGGGGGTACTATTAACATAGTATTGACACCTGCAGCGGTTCAGAGAAGGCAGCGTTAACTGTCTGCGGAAGAGATGCAATGCGAAGCATCTCACAAGTTTGAACCTAGGCTAAAAGTGGATGATGTCTTCGTTTGTTGCTACAGGCAAAAATTATTCTCTCTTTGTTACTATTCTTTGCTATTTTTCTCAAATGTGACCAAGAAGACACCTACTTATGATGTTATATCTATATGTATATAGATATATAACTAGAGAGAGAGAGAGAGAGAGATACAGTGGGGACGGAAAGTATTCAGACCCCCTTACATTTTTCACTTTGTTATATTGCAGCCATTTGCTAAAATCATTTAAGTTAATTTTTTTCCTCATTAATGTACACACAGCACCCCATATTGACAGAAAAACACAGAATTGTTGACATTTTTGCAGATTTATTAAAAAAGAAAAACTGAAATATCACATGGTCCTAAGTATTCAGACCCTTTGCTGTGACACTCATATATTTAACTCAGGTGCTGTCCATTTCTTCTGATCATCCTTGAGATGGTTCTACACCTTCATTTGAGTCCAGCTGTGTTTGATTATACTGATTGGACTTGATTAGGAAAGCCACACACCTGTCTATATAAGACCTTACAGCTCACAGTGCATGTCAGAGCAAATTAGAATCATGAGGTCAAAGAAACTGCCTGAAGAGTTCAGAGATAGAATTGTGGCAAGGCACAGATCTGGCCAAGGTTACAAAAAAATTTCTGCTGCACTTAAGATTCCTAAGAGCACAGTGGCCTCCATAATCCTTAAATGGAAGACGTTTGGGATGACCAGAACCCTTCCTAGAGCTGGCCGTCTGGCCAAACTGAGCTATCGGGGGAGAAGAGCCTTGGTGAGAGAGGTAAAGAAGAATCCAAAGATCACTGTGGCTGAGCTCCAGAGTTGCAGTCAGGAGATGGGAAAAAGTTGTAGAAAGTCAACCATCACTGCAGCCCTCCACCAGTCAGGGCTTTATGGCAGAGTGGCCCGACGAAAGCCTCTCCTCAGTGCAAGACACATGAAAGTCTGCATGGAGTTTGCTAAAAAAAAAACCTGAAGGACTCCAAGATGGTGAGAAATAAGATTCTCTGGTCTGATGAGACCAAGATAGAACTTTTTGGCTTTAATTCTATGCAGTATGTGTGGAGAAAACCAGGCACTGCTCATCACCTGTCCAATACAGTCCCAACAGTGAAGCATGGTGGTGGCAGCATCATGCAGTGGGAGTGTTTTTCAGCTGCAGGGACAGGATGACTGGTTGCAATCGAGGGAAAGATGAATGCGGCCAAGTACAGGGATATCCTGGACGAAAATCTTCTCCAGAGTGCTCAGGACCTCAGACTGGGCCGAAGGTTTACCTTCCAACAAGACAATGACCCTAAGCACACAGCTAAAATAATGAAGGAGTGGCTTCACAACAACTCCGTGACTGTTCTTGAATGGCCCAGCCAGAGCCCTGACTTAAACCCAATTGAGCATCTCTGGAGAGACCTAAAAATGGCTGTCCACCAACGTTTACCATCCAACCTGACAGAACTGGAGAGGATCTGCAAGGAGGAATGGCAGAGGATCCCCAAATCCAGGTGTGAAAAACTTGTTGCATCTTTCCCAAAAAGACTCATGGCTGTATTAGATCAAAAGGGTGCTTCTACTAAATACTGAGCAAAGAGTCTGAATACTTAGAACCATGTGATATTTTCAGTTTTTCTTTTTCAACAAATCTGCAAAAATGTCAACAATTCTGTGTTTTTCTGTCAATATGGGGTGCTGTGTGTACATTAATGAGGAAAAAAAATGAACTAAAATGATTTTAGCAAATGGCTGCAATATAACAAAGAGTGAAAAATTTAAGGGGGTCTGAATACTTTCCATCCCCACTGTATATACAGTATCACAAAAGTGTGTACACCCCTCACATTTTAGTAAATATTTTATTATATCTTTTCATGTGACAACACTGAAGAAATGACACTTTGCTACAATGTATAGTAGTGAGTGTACTGCTTGTATAACAGTGTAAATTTGCTGTCCCCTCAAAATAACTCAACAGACAGCCATTAATGTCTAAACAGCCGGCAACAAAAGTGAGTACGTCCCTAAGTAAAAATGACCAAATTAGGCCCAAAGTGTCAATATTTTGTGTGGCCACCATTATTTTCCAGCACTGCCTTAACCCTCTTGGGCATGGAGTTCACCAGAGCTTCACAGGTTGCCACTGGAGTCCTCTTCCACTTCTCCACGACAACATCACAGAGCTGGTGGATGTTAGAGACCTTGCGCTCCCCCACCTTCCGTTTGAGGATGGCCCACAGATGCTCAATATGGTTTAGGTCTGGAGACATGCTTGGCCAGTCCATTACCTTTACCCTCAGCTTCTTTAGCAAGGCAGTGGTCATCTTGGAGGTGTGTTTGGGGTTATCATGTTGGAATAGTGCTCTGCGGCCCAGTCTCCGAAGGGAGGGGATCATGCTTTGCTTCAGTATGTCACAGTACATGTTGGCATTCAATAGTTTCCCTCAATGAACTGTAGCTCCCCAGTGCCGGCAGCACTCATGCAGGCCCAGTCCATGACACTCCCACCACCATGCTTGACTGTAGGCAAGACACACTTGTCTTTGTACTCCTCACCTGGCTGACGCCACACACATTGACACCATCTGAACCAAATAGTTTTTTTTTGTCTCATCAGACCACAGGACATAGTTCCAATAATCAATGTCCTTAGTCTGTTTGTCTTCAGCAAACTGTTTTCTTGTGCATCATCTTTAGAAGAGGCTTCCTTCTGGGATGACAGCCATGCAGACCAATTTGATGCAGCGTGTGGCGTATGGTCTGAGCACTGACAGGCTGATCCCCCCACCCCTTCAACCTCTGCAGAAATGCTGGCAGCACTCATACCTCTATTTCCCAAAGATAACCCCTGGATATGATGTTGAACACGTGCACTCAACTTCTTTGGTCGACCATGGCGAGGCCTGTTCTGAGTGGAACCTGTCCTGTTAAACCACTGTATGGTCTTCGCCATCGTGCTGCAGCTCAGTTTCAGAGTCTCGGCAATTTTCTTATAGCCTAGGCCATCTTTATGTAGAGCAACAATTATTTTTTTCAAATCCTCAGAGTTTTTTGCCATGAGGTGCCATGTTGAACTTCTTTTGACCAGTATGAAAGAGTGAGAGCGATAACACCAAATTTAACACACCTGCTTCCCATTCACACCTGAGACCTTGTAACACTAATGAGTTACATGACACAGGGGAGGGAAAATGGCTAATTGGGCCCAATTTGGACATTTTCACTTCGGGGTGTACTCACTTTTGTTGCCAGCAGTTTAAACATTAATGGCTGTGTGTTAAGTTATTTTGAGGGGACAGCAAATCTACACTGTTATACAAGCTGCACACTCACTACTTTACATTGTAGCAAAGTGTCATTTCACGGGACATACTAAACTGCATATTGGGATGATGGGATGATTGGATTATTGGCTGCAATACTGAGAACTCTCACTAGATGTCAGTGTACTATATGCAAATATATATGGTAATGACTCTGTTGTTTCTCAAAATATGTTATTCTTTCCTGCAGTGCTTGATACGATGTTGCAAGAAGCAGTTGCTAATGTTTAACTCTTCACTTGCTGATATATATGCAGCTGTACAACAGGATACAGAAGTAATTTAAAAATTACATTTGACCTGTTTTTGATGGGAATATGGGTAGAATTATTATTTCTCATGGGTATTATTGGAGGAATATCATGTTAACACCCGACAATGAACATATTTAATCCATTACTAATAATAATATGCATATAGTTTTTCTACATGGGGATTATGGGTGGAATATTGTAGTTAGGTTTAATATATTTCTATGTATGTCTATTTCTGATATAAATATGTATATCATTATTTTTCTACATGGGGATTATTGGTGGAATATTGTTTATAAATATACATAGCAACATATTAAACCCATTTCTGATGAGAATATGCATACAATTATATTTCTACATGGGGATTATTGGTGGAATATTGTTTATAAATATACATAGCAACATATTAAACCTATTTCTGATTTGAAAATGCATATAATTATTTTTCTACATGGGGATTATTGGTGGAATATTGTTTATAAATATACATAGCAACATATTTAACCCATTTATGATATGAATATGCATGTAATTATTTTTCTACATGGGTATTATTGGTGGAATATTGTTTATAAATATACATAGCAACATATTAAACCCATTTCTGATGAGAATATGCATATAATTATATTTCAGCATGGGGATTATTAGTGGAATATTGTGTATAAATATACATAGCAACATATTAAACCAATTTCTGATATGAAAATGCATATAATTATTTTTCTACATGGGGATTATTGGTGGAATATTGTTTATAAATATACATAGCAACATATTTAACCCATTAATGATATGATTATGCATGTAATTATTTTTCTACATGGGGATTATTGGTGGAATATTGTTTATAAATATACATAGCAACATATTAAACCCATTTCTGATGAGAATATGCATATAATTATATTTCTACATGGGGATTATTGGTGGAATATTGTTTATAAATATACATAGCAACACATTAAACCTATTTCTGATATGAAAATGCATATAATTATTTTTCTACATGGGGATTATTGGTGGAATATTGTTTATAAATATACATAGCAACATATTTAACCCATTTATGATATGAATATGCATGTAATTATTTTTCTACTTGGGGATTATTGGTGGAATATTGTTTATAAATATACATAGCAACATATTAAACACATTTCTGATGAGAATATGCATATAATTATATTTCTACATGGGGATTATTGGTGGAATATTGTTTAAAAATATACATAGCAGCATATTAAACTCATTTCTGATGAGAATATGCATATAATTATATTTCTACATGGGGATTATTGGTGGAATATTGTTTATAAATATACATAGCAACATATTAAACCTATTTCTGATATGAAAATGTATATAATTATTTTTCTGCATGGGGATTATTCATGGAATATTGTTTATAAATATACATAGTAAAATATTAAACCCATTTCTGATGAGGATATGCATATAATTATTTTTCTACATGGGGATTATTGGTGGAATATTGTTTATAAATATACATAGCAACATATTAAACCTATTTCTGATATGAAAATGCATATAATTTTTTTCTACATGGGGATTATTGGTGGACTATTGTTTATAAATATACATAGCAACATATTTAACCCATTTATGATATGAATATGCATGTAATTATTTTTCTACATGAGGATTTTTGGTGGAATATTGTTTCTAAATATACATAGGAACCTATTTAACCTATTTCTGATAAGAATATGCATATATATATATATATATATATATATATATATATATATATATATATATATTTTTATACATGGGTATTATGGGTGAAATATCTTAGCTAAACATCCTATGTAATACATTTGACCTGTTTCTCATAGGAATATGGGTAAAGTTATTGTTTTTTAGGTTGATTATGACTGGAGTATCATTTACAATAACAATTAACATATTTAACTTATTTATGAGATGAATAGCCACATAATTATTTTTCTTCATGGGTGAAATGCCATGGTTAAACATGCCTAGGAATAGGGATGAGCTTTGAGTTCGAGTCGAACATGAGTTTGACTCGAACATCAGCTGTTTGATCGTTCACCAAATATCGAACATTATGGGGCGTTCGTGCCAAATTCGAGCGGCGCGTCACGCCCCATAATGCACTGAGTCATCGCAGTGCATTGCTCGCTGATGATTGGCCAAACATGCACTATGACCCGCATGCTTTGGCCAATCACAGCGCCGTCAGCAAAGAGCCATAATTGGCCAAAGGCAGGGTGCCTTTGACCAATTATGGCTCAGGGGGTTAGGTCCATGCCCCACACTATATAAGGCCGCCTGCACATTGGCCTTGTGTAGTGTGTTGCTGGCGGAGAGAGAGATAGAGATAGAGAGAGAGAGAGAGAGAGAGAGAGAGAGAGAGAGTTTCATTTACTTTACTTTGAGTAGGCAGTTTATTCAGTTAGCTAGATCTCACTGCAGACCATTCCTGCTGTACTGTTTCTACTGTACTTCAGGCAGGCAGTTGATTCAGTTAGCTGCAGTGTATTTAATATATATATACAGTAAAACCTTGGTTTGAGAGTAACTTGGTTTGAGAGCATTTTGCAAGACAAGCAAAATGTTTTAATAAATTTTGCCTTGATATACAAGCGATGTCTTTATATAAGAGTAGCATCATGTCACAGCTGAGCATAAAAAAGAAGAGAGGAGCCTATAAGTGTAGCAATATGTTTACATTTAATGACAGTACAACATTTAGCAACGTATTGCTACACTTAGAGGTGCCTCTCTTTATACCCTGTAAAAAAATGCTTTGATATACAAGTGCTTCGGATTACAAGCATGTTTCTGGAACGAATTATGCTCGCAAACCAAGGTTTTACTATATGTGAAAATATATATATAAATATCCATCGATATATATATCCATCCACTGCATACAGTTTAGCTAGATCTCACTGAAGACCGTTCCTGCTGTCCTGTTTCTAATATTTTTCATACAGGCAGTTGATTCAGTTAGCTGCAGTGTATTTAGTGTGTGTGTATATATATATATAGATAGATAGATACACTGTATCCAGTTTAGCTAGATCTCACTGAAGACCGTTCTTGGTGTACGTATTCAAATACACTTTCAGGCAGGCAGGCAGGCAAATGATTCAGTGATCTGCAGTGCATAAAATATATATAGTGTCTCCTACATATATATATCCACTGCATTCCAGTCTAGCCAAACCTATATCTGACTGCAGGCCGTTGCTGGTGTATGTTCTCAAATACACTTGCAGGCAGGTAAGTGATTCAGTGATCTGCAGTGCATTAAATATATATAGTGTCTCCTACATATATATATCCACTGCATTCCAGTCTAGCCAAACCTATATCTGACTGCAGGCCGTTGCTGGTGTATGTTCTCAAATACACTTTCAGGCAGGCAGGTAAGTGATTCAGTGATCTGCAGTGCATTAAATATATATAGTGTCTCCTACATATATATCCACTGCATTCCAGTCTAGCCAAGCCTATATCTGACTGCAGGCCGTTGCTGGTGTATGTTCTCAAATACACTTTCAGGCAGGCAAGTGATTCAGTGATCTGCAGTGCATTAAATATATATATATATATATATATATATATATATATATATATATATATATATACAGTCTCCAACATATATATATCCACTGCATTCTAGTCTAGCCAAGCCTATACCTGACTGCAGGCCATTCCTGGTGAAATTTTTCTAGTAAACTTCAGGCAGTGTTTGGCTAATCCAATTTTACTCCATGTCTGGAAGGCCACCAAGGAAAGGCAGACGCTCACAGGCCACTAAAAGAGGGCAAGCAGGCTTTGTGTCTACAGCCAACAGTTCTGGTCGTTGACACGGTGCATCCTCAGCACATGTCCGTGGGGCACGCTTGTCCTTTTTTTCGACAGTTGGCCATGTTGAGCTACAACAAGCAAAAGAGTTGGTAGAGTGGATCACAAAGGCGTCCTCATCCTCCTCATTCTCTGTAAACCCAGGCAAAGACAAGTTTGGCTGCCAATGCAGCTGCCAAAGCGGCCTATTCCATCGGCTCAATTACATCAGTCACTCCTTCCCTAGCCCCACCATCTTTTCTTGAGGAGTCCCCCGAACTGTTTGACCACAGTGTCGGGTACATACTGCAGGAGGATGCACAGCGTTTTGAAGGCTCCGATGACGGTACCCAGGTTGATGATGAAGGCAGTAACGTGAGCCCAGAGAGAGAGGGTGCCCAAGAAGGACAAGAAACTGTCAGTCATGTTCCCCCAGCAGCAGCATACTGCCAGGTTTGCTCCAGTGGTGAGGAGGGAGGGGATGATGAGGTCACTGACTCTACGTGTGTGCCTGATAGAAGAGAGGAGGAGGAGGAGGCACATCTCCAACGAGGCAGGATGCCCTCCAGGGGCCAGCTTAAGGACAGCCAACCAACTGCATCACACCGCTCCACATGTGCAGGGCGCTGCTGACTCCGTGCGTTTTTTCAAAAGTTCTTTGGTGTGGGCCTTTTTTGAGACATGTGCAGCAGATCGCACCATTGCTGTTTGCAACATATGTCTGAAGCTTATCAAGCATGGCCAAAACAGCAGCAGCTTGGGCACCACATGCTTGACCAGACATATGTCGAGCTCCCATGCAGTCCGTTGTCAACAGTACTTAAAAGACCCACACCAAAGAACAAGACGGACCTCTCCTTGCTCCTCATCAGCTGGGATCTCCAACCCCACTACACCTTCAGTCCTCTCAGAGACCTGCACTGAGACAAATGAAGGTGTAGAATTAGGTGTCCCAAGCACTTGTGGGCAATCTGCTAGCGCTAAACCTAATTTTGATTGTAGCAGGCTAATTTCCCTACCCCAGTTGCTAAACCATCATAAGAAATTCGGTCCCAGCCATCCACATGCTCAGAGGCTGAATGCTAGTTTGGCTAAATTGCTAGCACTCCAACTACTGCCTTTTCAGCTGGTAGACTCTGCCCCCTTTCGAGAATTTGTGGAATGTGCGGTACCTCAGTGGCAGGTTCCTAGGGGCTACGCATACACTCAGGCAAAAAGATGCCACGCGGTGCTTGAGTTGGTCTGCTTAGGACAGAAGCCACACTGGGGCAGAGATTCTGGCAGCTCTGCAGGGGCAGGTTCAGAGGTGGTTGATGCCACAACAGCTTCAGGCAGGAATGGTGGTTTGCAACAATGGCACCAACCTCTAATCCGCCCTCCAACAGGGACACTTGACCCATGTTCCCTGTTTGGCTCACGTCCAAGTTGGTGGTGCAGCGGTTCTTGTGTAGGTACCCGGGCTTACAGGATCTCCTGAGGCAGGCCAGGAAAGTCTGTGGGCATTTCTGCCAGTCATATAATGCCAGTGCTCGGCTGGCTGATCTTCAAAAAGGAATGCAACCTGCCCAAGAACCGCCTCATCTGTGACATGCCCACCGGGTGGAACTCAACGTTGGCAATGCTGCAGCGGCTGCACACGCAGCAGAGGGCCATCAATGACTACCTGTGCGAGTATGGCACCAGGGCAGGGTCAGGGGAGCTTGGCTTTTTTTTGCCACGCCAGTGGCTAATGATCAAGGATGCATGCACTGTCCTGTCACCATTTGAGGAGGCCACGAGGATGGTGACAGTGCATGCATCAGTGATACTGTCCCTCTTGTCCACCTGTTGGAGCACACGCTGCATGGATAGAGGCAGAACAGAGGGAGGAAGAGGAGGACTTCCTTAACTCCCAACGACCCCTTTATCCAGACATTATTCCTGCAGGCCCGCCTATGACACAGGAAGAGGAGGAGGATTGTGTCAGCATGGAGATGGAGCCTGGCACTCAGCATCAGCAGCAGTCTTCAAGGGATCGTTTTCAGTCCCCAGAAACCCATGGACTTGTAGGTGGCTTGGAGGAGGTGGCTGCGGATCATGTCGTCCTTAGTGACCCAGAGGACTCCGGACCGAATGCCTCAGCAAACCTACGCTGCATGGCCTCCCTGATCTTGCAAAACCTGTGAAAGGACCCTCGTATTCGTGGTATCAAGGAGAGGGATCAGTACTGGCTGGCAACTCTTCTTGATCCACATTAAAAGGGTAAGGTTATACAGCTTATACACTTAAACAGCCTTTGCAGAGGGAGCAGAGGATGAAACATCTTCGGGAGGCCTTGCAGAAAGGTTTGTGCAATGCATTTCCAGAGCCTGGGAGGCTACAATTTCCTGGTCCACCTGGACTACGTGTTGCTGAGGCTTCAGTCAGTCACAGAAGGAGCGGTGGAGAAGGTGGCTGTCTGACCGATGCGTTCAGACAAATTTTCAATCTGCAGTCCCAAGGTCTGATTGGTTCCAGCAACCATCTCCAGCGTCTGATTTACATGGTGCAGGAATACCTTAGGCAAGATCAGACTTGGAGACCTTTCCAACCGAATATTCACTGGGTAACTGGGTCTTGAGGATGGATCACTGGCCAGAGCTTACACAGTATGCAATTGAGCTACTGGCCTGTCCTGCATCAAGCATTCTATCTGAACACACATTCAGTGCTGCTGGAAGCTTTGTAACCGATCAGAGTGCACCTGTCCACATACTCGGTTGATCGGCTCACCTTCATAAAAATGAATCAGTCAGAAATAGGTTTAATATGTTGCTATGTATATTTATAAACAATATTCCACCAATAATACCCATGTATAAATATAATTATATGCATATTCTCATCAGAAATGGGTTTAATATGTTGATTTGCATATTTATAAACAATATTCCACCAATAATCCCCATGTAGAAAAATAATTACATGCATATTCATATCTTAAATGGGTTAAATATGTTGCTATGTGTATTTATAAACAATATTCCATCAATAATCCCCATGTAGAAAAATAATTATATGCATTTTCATATCAGAAATGGGTTTAATATGTTGCTATGTATATTTATAAACAATATTCCACCAATAATTGCCATGTAGAAAAATAATGATATGCATTTTCATATCAGAAATAGGTTTAATATGTTGCTATGTATATTTATAAACAATATTCCACCAATAATCCCAATGTAGAAATATAATTATATGCATATTCTCATCAGAAATGGGTTTAATATGTTGCTATGTATATTTATAAACAATAGTCCACCAATAATCCCAATGTAGAAAAATAATTATATGCATTTTCATATCTTAAATGGGTTAAATATGTTGCTATGTGTATTTATAAACAATATTCCACCAATAATCCCAATGTAGAAATATAATTATATGCATATTCATATCATAAATGGGTTAAATATGTTGCTATGTATATTTATAAACAATATTCCACCAATAATCCCCATGTAGAAATATAATTATATGCATATTCTCATCAGAAATGGGTTTAATATGTTGTTATGTATATTTATAAACAATATTCCACCAATAATACCCATGTATAAATATAATTATATGCATATTCTCATCAGAAATGGGTTTAATATGTTGATTTGCATATTTATAAACAATATTCCACCAATAATCCCCATGTAGAAAAATAATTACATGCATATTCATATCTTAAATGGGTTAAATATGTTGCTATGTGTATTTATAAACAATATTCCATCAATAATCCCCATGTAGAAAAATAATTATATGCATTTTCATATCAGAAATGGGTTTAATATGTTGCTATGTATATTTATAAACAATATTCCACCAATAATTGCCATGTAGAAAAATAATGATATGCATTTTCATATCAGAAATAGGTTTAATATGTTGCTATGTATATTTATAAACAATATTCCACCAATAATCCCAATGTAGAAATATAATTATATGCATATTCTCATCAGAAATGGGTTTAATATGTTGCTATGTATATTTATAAACAATAGTCCACCAATAATCCCAATGTAGAAAAATAATTATATGCATTTTCATATCTTAAATGGGTTAAATATGTTGCTATGTGTATTTATAAACAATATTCCACCAATAATCCCAATGTAGAAATATAATTATATGCATATTCTCATCAGAAATGGGTTTAATATGTTGCTATGTATATTTATAAACAATATTCCACCAATAATCCCCATGCAGAAATATAATTACATGCATATTCTCATCAGAAATGGGTTTAATATGTTGCTATGTATATTTATAAACAATATTCCACCAATAATCCCAATGTAGAAAAATAATTATATGCATATTCATATCATAAATGGGTTAAATATGTTGCTATGTATATTTATAAACAATATTCCACCAATAATCCCCATGTAGAAATATAATTATATGCATATTCTCATCAGAAATGGGTTTAATATGTTGCTATGTATATTTATAAACAATATTCCACCAATAATCCCCATGTAGAAAAATAATTATATGCATTTTCATATCTTAAATGGGTTAAATATGTTGCTATGTGTATTTATAAACAATATTCCACCAATAATCCCAATGTAGAAATATAATTATATGCATATTCTCATCAGAAATGGGTTTAATATGTTGCTATGTATATTTATAAACAATATTCCACCAATAATCCCCATGCAGAAATATAATTACATGCATATTCTCATCAGAAATGGGTTTAATATGTTGCTATGTATATTTATAAACAATATTCCACCAATAATCCCAATGTAGAAAAATAATTATATGCATATTCATATCATAAATGGGTTAAATATGTTGCTATGTATATTTATAAACAATATTCCACCAATAATCCCCATGTAGAAATATAATTATATGCATATTCTCATCAGAAATGGGTTTAATATGTTGCTATGTATATTTATAAACAATATTCCACCAATAATCCCCATGTAGAAAAATAATTATATGCATTTTCATAACAGAAATAGGTTTAATATGTTGCTATGTATAATTATAAACAATATTCCACCAATAATCTCCATGTAGAAATATAATTATATGCATATTCTCATCAGAAATAGGTTTAATATGTTGCTATGTCTATTTATAAACAATATTCCACCAATAATCCCAATGTAGAAATAGAATTATATGCATATTCTCATCAGAAATGGGTTTAATATGTTGCTATGTATATTTATAAACAATATTCCACCAATAATCCCCATGCAGAAATATAATTACATGCATATTCTCATCAGAAATGGGTTTAATATGTTGCTATGTATATTTATAAACAATATTCCACCAATAATCCCCATGTAGAAAAATAATTATATGCATTTTCATATCAGAAATAGGTTTAATATGTTGCTATGTATATTTATAAACAATATTCCACCAATTATCCCCTTGTAGAAATAGAATTATATGCATATTCTTATCAGAAATGGGTTTAATATGTTGCTATGTATATTTATAAACAATATTCCACCAATAATCCCCATGTAGAAAAATAATTATATGCATTTTCATATCAGAAATAGGTTTAATTTGTTGCTATGTATATTTATAAACAATATTCCACCAATAATCCCCATGTAAAAATATAATTATATGCATATTCTCATCAGAAATGGGTTTTATATGTTGCTATGTATATTTATAAACAATATTCCACCAATAATCCCCATGTAGAAAAATAATTATATACATATTTATATCAGAAATAGGTTTAATATATTCCTATGTATGTCTAACTACAATATTGCACCCACAATCCCCATGTAGAAAAAGTATATGCATATTATTATTAGTAATTGGTTAAATATGTTCATTATCGGGTGTTAACATGATATTCCTCAAATAATCCCTATGAGAAATAATAATTCTTCCCATAATCCCATCAAAAACAGGTCAAATGTAATTTTTACATTACTTCTGTATCCTGTTGTACAACTGCATATATATCAGCAAGTGAAGAGTTAAACATTAGCAACTGCTTCTTGCAACATTGTATGAAGCACTGCAGGAAAGAATAACATATTTTGTGAAACAACAGAGTCATTACCATATATATGTGTATATAGTACACTGACATCTAGAGAGAGTTCTCAGTATTGCAACCAATAATCCAATCATCCCATCATCCCAATATGCAGTTTAGTACGTCCCTCATTTCACTCACTTTTTAAATTTTTATTTACTTTTTACAGCCCTAATTTGGTTTTTGTGATCACACATGCTCACCCATATATCACAGCCTGATACATGACCCTCCTTTGGAGGGTTGCCTGTTGGGCTGTCTGTTGCCTAACATACCATCTCAACTCCCGGAAAAGATGTTCCCCATGTGGGGATAATCATGACCCTCAGTACCGTATCAATTGCACATGAATACCCTTTAAGTATTATATAGGGTGGTTTACCCCTATTTATTTTTATAATTTAAATTATTATTTATTCTTTTTTTACACTTGTGACTATATTAGAACAACTAGAAATGCATAATATATAATTGCAGAGATATCTTACATGTTTTCACGCTTTCTCCTGATGAGTGACATCAAGTCACGAAACGTGTTGAGCCAACAGATGTCGTGCTTAAATCGTATACTGTATCCTACCATGTCATTGTGGACTCTGTTCACGCATTATGTATTTGACTATATTCCAATCATGTGCTATCAAATGTTGGGCTTTTCTATATGCATCATGTGCTATCCATTTTTTGGAATATTTATGAACTATGTATTTATGTATGAAATAAAGTTTTTCATTAAATATTTTACTCTATGCAGGTATTTATTTATGTGTGTAGTATATCAATTTTCTATCGAATATGAATTATTATGAGACAAATTTCCTACTTTTTTACATATATTATAGATATCTTAATTATAACTCCACACAACATTTGACCCTCCTGCTCATATGATGGACAGAACAGTGGCCCAATGTGGGGCCAGGAGGCGTGGCTGTGCGTGACAGAGCGTCAGGTACACAGGAGATTGCGGCTCTATGTAATTCAGTGGCGCTCCCTCCTCTTCCCTCAGAGGCAGCAGGGATCAGCGTATAATGCGCACCCACGATTTTCCACTGATTTTAAGGGGAAAAAAGTGCATGTTATACGCCGATAAATACGGTAATATATACTTTTGCACACTGATACTGACTGGTATTGCAGAATTTCTTCTTCCTCATTTTCTCCTCCTCACACAGCTAACATGACCCCAGTGCTGAGAGTGAGGGGCGGGGGGTCAAACAAAGATGCTGTGCAGCTGCATGATGTCCTCCTTATCAACTAATGACATCAGTTGTTAGGATGCTTGAGGCTGCCCTACACAATGGAAACCTGTGGCTTTATGTAACAAAAAAGAAAGCTTGATGCATCCACTCTTGGTCGCGATCACCGCCGGGCTCCCGCGATCGCTCGGGGCACACCGAGAACCGGGATCTGTGTGTGTAAACACACAGTTTCCGGTTCTCTGAGGGGAGAACAGACAGACAGATAGTTTGTCCATACAGAGTATGAACAGACGATCTGTCATGTCCCCTGCACAGTCCCCTCCCACCTTTAGTTAGAACACATACTAGGATACACTTAACCCCTTCACTGCCCCCTAGTGGTTAACCCCGTCACTGCCAGTGACATTTTTACAGTAATCAATGCAATTTTATAGCATTGATCTCTGTAAAAATGCCAATGGTCCCAAAAATGTGTCAAGATTGTCCGACGTGTCCGCCATAATGTCGCAGTCCCAATAAAAATCGCAGATCGCCGCTATTACTAGTAAAAAAAATAATAAATAATAAAAAAGCCATAAAACTATCCCCTATTTTGTAGACGCTATAAGTTTTGCCCAAACCAATCAATATACGCTTATTGCGATTTTTTTTTTTTTTTTTTTTTACTAAATATATGTAGAAGAATACGTATTGGCCTAAATTGAGGGAAAAAAATGTTTTTTTATATATTTTTTGGGGATATTTATTATAGCAAAAAGTTAAAAATATTGCGTTTTTTTTCAAAATTGTCGCTTTTTGTTTATAGCGCAAAAAATAAAACCGCAGGGGCGATCAAATACCACCAAATTGTCAGTTAAAGCAACTCAGTGCTGAATCACAAAAAGTGCTCTGGTCTTTGGCCAGCCAAATGGTCCGGGGCTGAAGTGGTTAAAGAAAACCAAGGCATATACTCACAGTTCTTTTTAGGAGTAGAACAAACTGCCTAGACTGGACAAATAAAGAGGAATTATTAAGATCTAATAGGTTGACACCTTTATTGTAGAAAGACAAACATTCTTCCATCTAGCATTTTGTAACCTTGGCCTTCAGAAGGTCAGAAAGGTTCCTAGATGAGGACGGCTGTGCCATTTTAAGCACGGAAATGAAAAACCATACCGTACACTAGTATCTATTGAATCAATAATAATAAATAAACCACATAAGTCAGGAACAGTTACTCTAGCAGAGTGAACATTATGAGTTTTTTTCCTGAGAAGCCAGCACTGTGATATTTTGTACTATGGATGGCAGTAGAATCAATTCATTGTGCTATGTGTAAAAGACCTCTGGAGCGAAAGGTTTACCGAAGAAATCCCAGTTCAAACAAATGCAATTAGCAGGTTGTGGAAGAAAAATTTTACCTCTGCTTTTGTATAGTTCTTCTATTGTCTTTACATGACCTGGATGCGAGGCAGACGGAGGATGTAGAACATAATATTACATTGGATTCTTCATGCTCAGCCTGTGGGAGGAAGAAATTCCACAAACACATGAATAAATAAAATAGTGTTAAAACCAATAAAAAAGGTTATTTCGTCTGCACGATTTGCAGAAATTATTACAAAACTAAACCCTTGTGTCTAACACAATTATCTTCTCGACTGAGTAAAACTAGGGGGAATTCAATATTGTTGCACTTCCTGTATAAAGTTATGGAAAAAAATGTTCAATACTTTCCAAGTTTACTCAAGAAATCCCCTAGTGGTTTGTTGCTGGGGTTCCTTGCTGCCACATTAGCGTCTTTGCTATAATTGTGATTTTGCTGCTACATAATATAGTGTTTTTAGTAAACCTGACACTTCTTTTATCAGCCTGCTGCTTGGTATCCTCACTAAAAGCCTGATATTTATCTCTGTGTGCATTGCATTAAATGGGGTGAAACATCAAAATCTCTCTCCTATGTTAATGAGATAGGAAACATCCACTTTCCAGACATGGATGAGTTGAGATATCAATCATTCTATTGTAGAGGCTCTCTCAAGTTTAAATGTCTTACATGGGCTTCTTTGACCTGGAATGTCAATTTGCCTTCACCTGCTTGTAGAAGATGTATGAATATGAGTTTTTACATGGCTTAGTCTGACAAAATAAATGACCTCTAAAACTTTTACTTAGACGCCAAACTCCATTATTAATTAATATTTTTTTTGGGTTAGGGTTACAGTTGCAGAAAATACCCGAAGGAATATATTTCGCAAAAAAATCCCTGCTTCAACTGTATAAAGTTTCTTCTATGTATTCCTTGAATAGTTTCATGCTGTTGCTATGAGGCAGTGAAATAGAAGATTTACTTTTATGCCGCATACACACGAGCGGACTTTTCAGCATCAAAGGTCCGATGGTCTTTCCGACAGACTTTCGACGGAGTTACGACGGACTTTCGAACGACCGGACTTGTCCACACACGAACGGACTAAAGTCAGTTTGAAAGTCCGTTGGTTTGAACGTGATGACGTACGATGGGACTAGAATATGGAAGTTCATAGCCAGTAGCCAATAGCTGCCCTTGCGTCCTTTTTTTTGTCCGACGGACTAGCATACAGACGAACGGATTTTTCGACCGGACTCGAGTCTGTCGGAAAGATTTGAAACATGTTCCAAATCTAAAGTCCGTCTAATTTGCGACAGAAAAAGTCCGCTGAAGGTCTGATGAAGCCCACACACGGTTGGTTTGTCCGTCGGATCAGTCCGGTCGAAAAGTCCGGTCGTGTGTACACGGCTTAAGATTTCCTGCCCTGTCTAGGGTACCAACATCACAGTTAGGCTCCATACACACTGGACGTTAAAATAACATTATAAAAACACCAGTAGCTTTGCAGTGAGTCTTTCAACGTTTTTTAACATTTTTGCAATAGCATTAATTAGTGTTTTTCCGCGTTATCGCTTTTTTGGGTTGTTTTTTTTTTTTTCCAATAGATCAAAAACGTTAAACGCTGGTGAGCCACGTTTTTGAGTGTTTATCAACATTCATCAGCGTTTATGAGTGTTTGGCATTTTTTGTGGTCAGAAAAACGACTCCTGAACGCAATTTTACGGCGTTCAGAAAACTGCCAATAAACTCCACTGCTGATAAACATCCAAAAACACATAGGATAACATAGAGGGAAGTTTATGGGCTGTTAAAAAAAATGCCCAAACTCCCAAAAACAGCCGTTTATGAGCTTCAGTGTGCTTGGAGCTGTTTTTTTTTTAACCACAAAAAACGCTAAAAAACACCAAAAGCGAGTTAAATAGTGTTTGGTGTTCTATTTTTTCAATGCATTGTGGGAGTTTGGCAATGCATTATGGGATTTTTGGAGTGTCCTCTGTGTATTTTTATTAAAAACGCCCATAAACGTTAAAAAAACGTGCGTAAACGCTAGTACAAACGCTTTTAGACCAGCGTTTTCTGCTAGCAATCTGGTGTCCAGAAAAAGCTTTTTTGAGCCCCAGTGTGCATGGAGTATTAAGATTAAACTGCACTCCAAGCATTCAGTTAAATACACAAATGAAATACATAAAGGAACTCTTTTACCTGCCATAGTATGTGTATTTCTTTCAATCCAGTCCTGAGATTTACACAGCCCTACCATGTAGAATAGCCCACGAGATGACATCTGTATCTCTGTTATAAACTGTACAAGGCATATAGTGTTGTCCTCTCTTCACTCACATGTCTGATGACTGGATAGTGAAAAAGAAGCAGACTGATGAAGTCAACTGTCAGGTCACTCTACTCTATCCTCCTGTCAGCATGTTCTTTGTTAGCACATTTGCATGCAGCACAGCTAATTGGCTCCCTCTCCCAGTCTAAATTCAGCTGCGTATGGGATTGAAAGGCAAATTCAGATATTTACACGAGATGTCTTTAAAAAATGCATTGAATAGTTTATTACTGAATACTGAGCTACATTAAGTTGTGCCTTTTATATCAATCTGCAGTAAAGTTGCCATTTATCCATGCTTCCTGTGAACAATTCCCATTTTGAGGGGTCTGTCCCTGGCAAACATCCTGATGTTTTGAATGCAGAAAGTTGCACCTCTCATTTGCAAAAAACTTTATAGACACGTGGGCAAATGCACAGAAAATTGAAGCAGAGTAGTAAGGTGTTACTTCTGTGTTACTAAATACTGACTTCTGGATTCAAGGTTACTTACTGCTAACCTCTGAATTTCTGAACTGTTGTGTTACCTACCCCTAACTCCTGGACTCTGCATTAGATAGTACTGACCTCCGAACTCTGTTACTTACTCCTGACTCTTGCCCTCTGTTGTCTCCAGACCTTACTTTTTTAGTAGGGACCTGCTAAGTTAAACCCTTAAAAAAAATGCTGGACCCTGATGGTCTTTGATCCCTTCCACCTTGAGGCAGTTCTCCAACTCTCCAAGGTTGCCTACCCCTGACTTAGAGAGTTCACAGGTGTGGCCACCAGCAATATACAGAGGGACAGCAGTGTGTGGCAAGCTCTCTATGGAACTGTCATTTAGGGACCTCTGCCCGACAGCTGAACTATCGTTCCGGCTCCATTGGGAGAGAGAGCTCAGCACGGGATTGTGTGTTCAGGTAAGTTTTACATCACTTTCAATAGTTTGTTTGGGCCAAGCTTGCCCAGACATACAATTTATATTACTAATACATGTGCCTGCTGTCAGTGCTGTATAAACTGTATGTAGCATCATCTGCATACAGGATACAGCACTGTGTTTCAGGGACAGGATACAGGCTTCCCTGCCCACTGCAAGAAGAAAAGCTGGACTGAGTGCTTCTTAGATGTTTGCAGAAACGTTGTATTTTAAGAATGAATACAAGACTTCCTCTGACTGGCTGAGGTGGAGAGGTGAGCTGACTCAGTTTTGTTCTGGGAATTCCCCGAACCACCGCCTGAACACAGCCCTTTATACTGTATGTAGCATTAGCTACACACTACTTACAGCTGGCGCATGTATTAGTAATGAAAATAGTTCATTTGGGTCCACTTGGCCCAAAAAAACATTATAAATGGAAATGAAACCTGGAGATATGCTTTAAAACAAACATGTGCACTGAGCTGTGTCAAGAAGAGCGTAGAAGATTTTTACAGGGCAAGGGGAGAGATTCCTACTTGGGTAAGGGGAGGAATTATAAATTAGGGGAGCTGAATTGGTGCTGGGGAAGTTTTTTTTTTTATAGTCACATTTGTTCATTTGTTGCCCACATATTGTCACAGTTGTCAATTTGCTGCACATTGTAATGATTACACCGTTGTTGCCTATGTATTACAATGGCTGACTTTTTGCTGTCCATGCATTGTAACATTTATTAGCTGATTTCTGTGTGGGTACTGTGTACGATTGTCCAATTGCTAAGGTAGAACCCTTACGGGTAGAATATTTTAACTAATACTACATATCCATTTGTATTTACAGTTTAATTCTGTACCCAACTCCTGATGAATGGCATATAGCCATGAAACACGTCAAGTTTCCATGGGGTGCTCAGTCAAGTCTGGCTCATGATCTAGTTACTGGCCCTTATATACCTTTTATACATTAAAAATTCATTGAGTACTATGTAACTATTTATGTGTATGTGTATCTTTTCTTGTTTCTACAGCAGCTCTGTTGCATATGGTGTACCAATGCCTGTTAATAGGAAATATCTTGTATTATATCTACAATTAATCATGCTCAAGATTGATATTTTTCACCTTATTGCCAAATGCCGTTTCTATGACATGTTACATATTTGTTCAATACTTCTCATGTGCTGCCAAGCTGAAACATATATATCCATCATGTTCATACCATGTGTGCATGTGTATATGTGTGTGTGTGTGTATATATATATATATATATATATATATATATATATATGAAAATACTTTTCTACTTTTTTCATACTATTGTCACAAATAAATAATGTTTACCAACCATTCTACCTCCACAAGTCAACTGCCTCATTTAAAGTCCCACATTCCTTTCTCATTTACCTGAATCAGGGATGGAGGTACATTTATTGTGCCTCATTTAAAGTCCCAAACTTCCCCCTTTCATTGATTTGTATGTTTGTAGGCACACTTTTATTGCTTCTTCAGCAGTGGTGGTGGGTGGAATTTTTTTTTTGGAGGGGAGGCAAACAGTATGCCACAAACCCCCCGGTCGGTAGCACTTTCCCCATCTCCGGTGTCTTCCCTTGCTCGGCGGCGGCGGCCACCCATTCTCCTGCTCTCTATGGGTCAATGCAACAACGGCGGCAGCAGCTTCGGTTTGCGCCCCCCCTCCTCAGCAGCCAATCGGGAGTCTTCTCTTTTCGGACAATCGGAAAATAGGTCTCACGCTTGCTTCTGATTGGCCTGATTGAGGATCAGTGTTTCAACAGCGAATATTCATTCACTGTTGTAACACACCTGGGTGGGCTTCGTTCGCATTCTCTGCGACCCGAGTCCACCCTATTTTGAAGCCTATTAGAACCTCTGGCTCTAATCAGTTGCTTAAAAAAAAAACTGCCCGCTGTAATTCATGCGTGCGGTGCCCTGAAAGGGGTCAGACACATGAATAGGGGGTGGCCGCAGCAGCCATGGATAGTTTCATGCCATGAATGAATCTATCCATTGCATATAGGGGGTAACCTGGAGAGAGGGGGCAGAGCTCGGGCGCCCCTAATGAACAGGTCACCACTGTTCTTCAGGCTTGAGTGTTTTTGTTTTAGCCAATGCAAAGCTAGTTAGTGGGAGGAGGAGATGGTTATTAGGCATGACATTGCATGAAAAACAAGGAAATTTGAGTGTTAAAGTAGATGTAAAATCGATTCATGAAATATATCTGCAGTGTTTTCTTATCTCTCTTCAAAGCACTTAGTAGCTTTCTCCTGCTCTGTAGCTCTGTTATCAACCTGATAACTTCTGACAAGTTCTCTGACATAGGAGATAAAAGCAGCCTAAAATTTGTGCTGTGGGAGATTCCTATAAATAGATTAGCACAGAGCTTGCTCTGCACATTACTTTTTCCTTTGCCAATGTGCCTTTCCTCCAATCAGCTGTATTGGCTTATGCCCAGACTTCACACTCAGTACTGAACAGGAAGAAAAAAAGGAAGAAAAAAATCTGTAACACGATGTGTATTTTCTAAAGAATATATAAAGCTGAAGACAGCAAATATACATTTACAACTTATGTGGGGAGATTTGTTTTATCCCTGTGTATCATCTGAGGCTGTTCACTTCACTGGATATATATGAGGGTTTACATCCACTTTAAAGGGGTTGTAAAGGTAAAAATTTTTTCACCTTAATGCATTCTATGCATTAAGGTGAAAAAACTTTTGACAGTACCGCCGCCCCCAGGCCCCCCGTTTTACTTACCTGACGCCTCGAATCTTCGCTCCTCGCCCTCGTCAGCTTCATTGCAGCTCAGCCTGGTCGCTGATTGGCTGCAGTGGATGGATTGAAAGCAGCGCAGCCATTGGCTCGCGCTGCTGTCAATCACATCCGATGACGCGGCGCGCCGGGGGGCGGGGCCGAGTGATACAGCGAGCGGCTATAGCCGCCGGCTGTATCACGGGAGCGCGCCCGCAAGCACTCACCACCGTGCGAGGGAGCTCGCATGAAGGTGGTAAATGCTTGCGGGGAGGAGCTGAAACAGCCGCCGAGGGACCCCAGAAGACCAGGTTCGGGGCCACTCTGTGCAGAACGAGCTGCACAGTGAAGGTAAGTATAACATGTTTGTTATTTTAAAAAAAAAAAAAAAATAACTTTACAACCCCTTTAAAGTGGTATTAAACCTACAAGCAAACAATTATTATGCTACAGGTTACCAATTTGTAGATGTGATGGCCGATTAGTTTTCTTTTTAAAGTGTTACTAAACCCACAACAGTAAAATCAGTGTATATATGCAGTAAAGCATGCTTGTTATGTTCTGTGGGCTAATTCATTGCAGATATAGCACCAAGTCAGTTTAATTACCATCTCAATCAGCCACAGAACCTGTGTAACTAATATGTGTTCGAGTTTATAGGGATGAGGTGGCAACCCTAGCTGGCAGGGGTTCCTGGACCATGAAACTGTAAACTATAAATCCATTGGCACATAATACAGCTCACATATGTGTATTTCAACTAGACATTTAGGTGTTTACCTTGAATTGAGCTATAGACTTCTGAGGGACTCAGAGAGACCATTAGCTGTCTGGCAGACTGACTGGCCAAGCTTAGGCCCCTTTCACACGGATGGACCGTCTATCCGTCAATGGACGACAATGCATTCCTATGGGCAAACGGATGACCATCCGTTAACATCAGTTAACCTCCGCTTCCGTTTTTATCCATTTTTTTTAACGTACAAAGCTACGTCCAGATCCGTCAAAACGGATATTAACTGATGTTAACTGACAATGTCCGTCAACGTCCGATCAGTTAAGATCCGTTTTGAAGAAATAATTTTTTTTTTGTTTATCTGTGAACTCAACCTATGACCCAGGCAGTAGTTGGACAATAGGAAGTACATCCCCAGTACATGCCCAAGGAGAAACATGGCAAGAGATGTCTCACATGAGGAGCTTATAAACCTGGTGCACGAAAGGCCAGGCTTGTGGGACTCAACCTTTCGGGACCACAGTGACAGAGTAAAAATACAGCAGCTATGGGATGAGATCTCTAAGCTTGTGACACCAAATTGGTCCACCATGACTCCCAAACAGCATGAACAACGTGGTAAGTGTGCAGCTTGCTCTTTTGTCTGTGTTTTTATATAATCATTATGGCATGGTTGTAAATTTTTGAATGGTGTCAGGGTTATGTTTAGCATCTTAGCAAACTTTATTTAAGTATTCTATGCCTCTAATTTAAAAATGTCGCAAACACTATAACAAACATAAAGGAAATGTTCAGCAGAGAGGGCGTGGTTGATACAAAGATTCACATGCATTACTACAAACGTTAAATAACAATACATACAAAGCATTGTGCCACATGGTTTGGCTCTGCTGCAGCAAGAGAATGAACAGTACATTACTCACATGTTTCCATAATCTAATGTCAAAATTTTTACTCAAATTCTTTCTCAATGTGTGTTTACAGGATTTGAAATTAACAGAAGGTGGCATTCTCTGAGAGATCGTTTTCACAGAGATTTGCATGATGAGGCAGACTGTCCAAGCGGTCCTGGAGCTACCACAAAGAAAAAATCTATCTACTTTGAAATGCTGTCCTTCCTAAGGAAAGTCATGGATGTTAGACCGTAAGTGACGTTTGGATGTTCAATCTAGAAAGTGATAAAAATAGGTCTCCATATAAAGGTTTTGTGACCAAATGTTCCTCCTTTTTATTGTAGTACATCATCAAATGTATCAGAGTGTGAGGAGAACACTGACAATACTGAGACAGAAGCAGTGCAGGGAGTTGAGCAAGCCACACAAGAGGGAGAAGGAGAGTCCCAGTATGTGGATGAGACAGCACGTCCAAGTGCACGTCCAAGTTCACGGATCTCAAAGATCCGTACATGTAAGCATACTGTTGATTACTATACGTTATCTGATATACACCAAGGCATCATTGCATTTCTCAATCGGCATATTATTCTCTATAGGTTAGTCATGACAGGCCAACAACATCACAATCCTCCCGTCGTGGCAAAAAGCCAGAAAATCCAGAGATGGAGAAAGCCATGAAGTCCTTCATGGATGAGATGACCTCCTTTAAAAGACAGGAGAGTAAAGATCCATTCTGTGATCCAAATAACTCAAATGCGTCCTTCCTGAGGACAATTTATCATACACTTCTAAAAGCACCAGCAGAGAGGCAGATGGAGATACACATGGGTATTTTTAATTATGTGGGGGGATGTATTAGAGCTGCCGAGTCAGGAATGCCATTGCCCACTATTAGCCATTATGAACCCCCTCAGAGGTCATACTGTCAATATTCTTATGAGTCCCCATGTCTTCCTGCCCAGCCATATCTACTGCCCTATCCACAGACCCATGTGCGTGCATACAGCTCAATGCACAATACACAGAGGCCTTATGCTTCCTCTCCTGCTCATTCCTCACAGGGAACATATCCTCAGAGTGTAAACACTAGCGCAAATTCTGCTGATGCTTCTCAAGTTAATAGCCAAACCAGCTCTGGTTCTTCTTCCCAACATTCCACTTCCTATTCCCCGTCCCCCACCTCTTTTTATCAGGATTTGTAACCTGTTTTTTCTGTTAAACTACAAAATTTCTAATATTTTGCATATTTTATGCTTTTGTTCATACTTTGATAAATCAAAAAACAGTTAAGTGAAAAAACATTTATTTTAAACGGGTTATGCAGAATAATAAAATGAAAACTGTTTTGAACATATCATGTGCTTTTGTGTCTTTTTATGCTATCAAAACACAATGAAATAACCAAAATAATTAATTAAGAAATTTACTTTTTCACTGCATTATTTACATATATTGGTACTGCCATGGAACTTCTCCTGATGGAGATAGAAAGTAGTCAGCAAATTGTTCACGCATGGCAATGTAAGATCTCCCTGCATGTACTCTGCTGTACTGTACGGAGGGCAGGTGGATCTCTTCGTCTTCCTCAATGTGGATTCCCTCCTTTTCCCGGACAATATTATGCAGAATGCAGCAGGCCTTAATTACTAACTCAGCATTCTCAAGACTGAGTTGCAAGGGTGTTTGGAAAACACGCCATTTACTGGACAATATGCCAAATGTACATTCAATGAGGCATCTTGCGCGGCTCAGCTGATAATTAAAGATCCTCTTCTTGCCGTCCAGATTACTTCTGGCATACGGCCTAAGAAGATATTGCGAAAGTGCAAAGGCCTCATCTGCAACAAGCACGAAAGGTAGGTCTGGTCCTTCAGTTCCAGGCAGAGGCTGATCAAATGGTATGTTGAATCGCCCTTCTCGCAGTCTTCGACTCATTACAGACTCACGGAACACTCTGGAATCGGAACTGCTGCCATATGCCCAAATGTCCACAGCGATAAATTTATAATTACTATCACAGATAGACAGGACCAATGAAAAATATTTCTTATAGTTATGAAATCTAGACCCGGAACGTGGAGGCTTTTGGATACGGATATGCTTTCCATCAAGAGCTCCGATACAATTTGGAAAGTTTGCTCGATTCCAAAATCCTTCGGTTATTCTTCGCCACATGTTTACATCTGGTAATGGCATCACTGCTGGACACAGCTCTTCCCATATGGCTAGGCAAGTATCATGCACTATCTCTAAAATAGTTGAAATGCCCAGTAAAAAATAATGGTTTAAAGAGGTATAGGACTGGCCAGTTGCAAGAAACCTAGAAAAATAAATAAAACATCTTTTTAGCTTTTTAAGTAACATTCTACTGGCACATAAATGGATACAATATTTATTATCTATACATACTGTATATACACACACAAAGTAAACCGGGGTTGATAAATGAATGACTTCTTACCTCAAGGTGACTATGAGACGTTCATCTGCAGGTACACATCTTCTCATGTTGGTATGTCTCCGCTGCAGCTGTGGGTGCAGCTGTTCCAGTAAGTAGTCGAATGTGGCTACAGTCATCCTGGTGAAGTTGAAAAACTTAGTGGGATGCTGTCGGAGATGAGCGTAGTGCAAAGCCACAAAACCTTCGGAAGGCCGCTTCATTAGCATGGGGTGGGTTCAAAATCGACGTCTCCTAGACACAATCTGCTTTTTCTTGCTCTCCATTCTCCTCATATAGGCAAAAACGACAAACAATGTCATGCTGTCCCAAAAATGGTTGGAATCCATTGCACAATGCAGAGAGCACACACAAGGACGAGGACAAAGGAAGGACACAGCAAGGCACTCACTGAAAACTGCAATGCAGCATAGGAGGAGCAATGCTTTCTGGGTAATTTCCTAAGGCACAGAAACTACTGTAAACGGATCAAAACGGATATAAAAACAGTTGAAAAAACGGGTGTGAACCTGTACATTATCGGATGAAAACGGGTGTTAACGGAACGGAAGACGGATGAAAACGGAGATTAACATAACGGATGACGGATGAAGCAACGGATAAGAACTGATACGTTTTTAACGTGGCTAAACTGACGGTGTCTGTGTGAAAGGGGCCTTAGGGTTTATGGACTTCTATAATAGCTACGAGAACTCCTGCCTGGCTCCTGCCTTCCCCCAGGTAATAATGAATAGTACTATCCTTCCAAGAAGGGTCATAAGGAAGAGCCCTGGGTCCATCATAAAAAAAATACAGAATTATGAGTTTGAAAAATGTATTTATTTTTTTTACAGAATTCTGAGTTTAATTTTTTTTTTTTTTTTTTACAAAATTCTGAGTTTGAAACTCAGAATTCTGACTTTGAAGCTCAGAATTCTGACTTTGAAACTCAGAATTGTAACTTTAAAAAAAAAATTCTACAGAATTCGGAGATTAAAAGTCAGAATTCTGAGATTTAAAGTCAGAATTCTGAGATTCAAAAGTCAGAATTCTGAGATTCAAAAGTCAGAATTCTGAGATTCAAAAGTCAGAATTCTGAGATTCAAAAGTCAGAATTCTGAGTTTCAAAAGTCAGAATTCTGACTTTTGAATCTCAGAATTCTGAGATTTAATCTCAGAATTCTGACTTTAAAACTAATGCTGTGTACACACGACCGGACTTTCCCGGTAGAAAAGGTCTGACGGAATCATTCCATCAGACATTCCGATCGTGTGTGTGCTATATCGGACTTATTCTTTCTAAAATTCTGACAGACCTAGAAATAGAACATGTTTCAAATCTTTTCTACGGAATCAGTTCCTATTGGGAAAACCGCTCGTTTGTATGCTATTCCGACGGACCAAAAACAACGCAAGGGCAGCTATTGGCTACTGGCTATTGAACTTCCTTTTTCTAGTCCCATCATACGTCATCATGTTCTAAACGATCGGACTTTGGTGTGATCATGTGTAGGCAAGTCCGTTTTGGCGGAACTCCGTCGGAAAGACCATCGGAGTCTATTCTGATGGAAAGCCCGGTCGTGTGTACGCGGCATTAGAATTCTGACTTTGAATCTCAGAATTCTGACTTTTAATCTCTTTTTTTTTTAACTTACAATTCTGACTTTCAATCTCAGAATTCTGAGTTTGAAAGTCAGAATTCTGACTTTTAATCTCAGAATGCTGAGTCTGAAAGTCAGAATTCTGACTTTCAAACTCAGAATTTTGTAAAAAAAAAAAATTTTACTCAGAATTCTGTAAAAAAAAAAAAAAATTTTCAAACTCTTAATTCTGTATTTTTTTAAATGATGGCCCCAGGGCTCTTCCATAGGATCACTCCTGGCCTTTGAAAAGTTGAATTTTGGATGTTGTTATCAATATAACTTTTTTTTGGGGTCGAGGGGGAGATTAATTTGAAGCAACTTGCTGGCCTGTATATAAAAAAGGTCTGTCAACATAACTAGCAGCAGACTGACAAGGGTAAAATATACAGAGGCTTCAGTCAGCCTATCAGTGGGGATTCTACGTTGATCAGACTTCCTGTAATCAATAGAAATCACCACTGGGAGCCGTGGAAAAAGGAGACTTAGAATTATGTGTTTGTATCTGTTTCAGTGCACTGGACTGAAACCAGAATACAAGAAATTTTTCAAAGGTGAAGACTGCAGAGAGCTTTAAAGTACATTAGATAAAAAAAAATATATGGAAACTCAAGGTTGTAGCTTTTGCAACCAGTGGGGTGAAACCTAGTAAAACAACATAGAATATTTCAAATGTTATGGCTAGCTGGGCAAAAACTGCTAATGAGGTGAAAAAAATCCCCACAAAGAATGAAACATTTAGTTCCAGAGGCCTAAGACTAACCAGATGGAACAACCGGAGAATAAAAGTTCTGTCTTTCACACTATGCAAAGCTTCTGTTTATATGAGTTATTAATACATATGTCAGGAAAAATACAGCGGAGGGCTTACATTCCCATCATGCAAAAACAATTAAAATATTCTGGACAAGTGAAATGTTTTCTGTGATTATAACCTTAAAAAGTAACAAATAAATTAGTAGAATAATTGGCCAGCGTTACATGTTAATAGTAGGATGTTAGATGTCTAGATGTGTATATTAGTTATTGCATCTAATGTGCAGAATTTCTCATGCTTGTTGTGGTTGGCACAGCTGCTTAAAGTGACATTAAAGTGATTTTTAAAGCATTTAAAAAAAAAATAACAAACATATCATACTTACTTGCTCTGTGCAATGGTTTTGCAAAGAGCACCCCCATTCCTCCTCTTCTTGTCCCCCCCCCCCTGCTGAGTGCACCATAGCAAGCTGCTTGCTTTGGAGACACTGGTGTGTGCATTGGCTCGGCCCTGCCCTCCGCTGTCTCATCACTGGCCAAACCCCCCCCAAAAAAATAACAGCCCAATCCAGCAAAGAAACATCCACATATAGCAAAGAGACATTCCCATATAACAAAGAGACAGCCCAATCCAAAGAGACAGCCTAATCCAGCAAAGCTATGTCCCCATATAGCAAAGGGACAGCCAAATCCAGCAAAGAGACATCCCCATTCAGCAAAGAGACATCTAAATCCAGCAAAAAGACAGCCAAATCCACCAAAGAGACAGCCCAATTCAGAAAAGAGACAGCCCAATCCAGCAAAGAGACATCCCCATATAGCAAAGTGTCAAACGGGGCGGCAGTGTGACAGGTGGGGGGCCAATGGGACAGGTGGGGGGGCCAGTCTGACAAGTGGGGGGGCAGTATGACAGGTAGGGGGACAGTGTGACAGGTGGGGGGCAGTGTGACAGGTGAGGGGGCCAGTGTGACAGGTGGTGGGGGCCAGTGTGACAGGTGGGGGGGCCAGTGTGACAGGTGGCGGGGAGAGAGTGACAGGTGGCGGGGAGAGAGTGGCAGGTAATGGGGGAGAGAGTGACAGGTGGAGGGGCAGTGTGACAGGTGGTGGGGCCAGTGTGACAGGTGGGGCAGCCAGGGTGACAGGTCATACACTGTTTGAATTTTGACTGGTTCCTGAGGAACTGGATAAAAGTTGCTTAGTAGGTGGCTCTGTTGGCTACTTCCTGGTCGACATCCCTTGATTAAATATTCAAAGAAGTCAGGCAGAAATTGTTGGCCTAGCAATAAATAACAAACATTTTATACTTACCTGCTCTGTGCAGTGGTTTTGCACAGAGCAGCAGATCCTCTTCTTCTCGGATCCCTCGCTGGCGCTCCTGGTCCCTCCCTCATGCCAAGTGCCTCCAGAACAAACAGTTTGCTATGGGGGTACCCGAACAGGTTCACTCTTGCTGCTCTGTGTGTCCATTCATACAAACACAGCCGTGGCTTGGCCACGCCCCCTCTCTTCTCATTGGCTCCCACTGCTGGCTCAGCCAATGAGGAGGGAGAGACCCAGGAGAGCCGAGGCTCTCGTGCACATCACTGGATTGAGATGGGTTCAGGTAAGTATTAGAGGGGACTGCTGCGCAAAGGTTTTTAACCTTTATACATAAAAAACCTTGAGCCTTTAGAACCACTTTAAGTGCAATATGCCATATTTTTTATTTATTATTTACATTTTACTGAGTGCCAAGAGTAGGGTAGTATCGCTGTACTTCCTTCAGGCCCCCAATACTGCAACTGCAGAGTCATTTGCAAGTGCTCTGAATGCCCCTCCTCTCCTCTGGTCAATCATGGAAGGCTTTGTATTGATTGAACCCATTCACAAAATACAAGGTATTCTGTAAACAGACAGTTTAGAGGATTGGTTTTAGACAAACCATTTAACATTGAAAGGGGTGCTTACAATGATCAGCTTTTATGAAAAATCTTCATCTCAAAAAACAAAGAAACTGTTGCTGTAGGGGCTCATATAGACTTGAGGTTGGGGGGTGTTTAAAAACACGTGTTTGGGCCTCAATTTTTACTGCCCCTCCTGAGGGGGTTCACATGCCATGGTCATGATACTTTGCTTTAGGCAGGCAGTACCTCCACTGAATGCAACCCATTCAAGTATTGTATGCATTTGCGGCGTGCTGCTGCAGCATTTACAGTGTTAAAACAGGCGAGGAGACGTCATATTGCCAATTCATCCCCTGTTGAATGCCTCTGAAAAGAGATCCGACTGTGGATCAACTTCCAGAAGTGCGGTGATTAAGCCGCACATCCAAACTTAGCCTTACTGCTTAAAAAGTCCGTCTACACTATATTGTCAAAAGTACTGTGATGCCTGCCTTTACAGGGCATCCCAGGCTTGGTTCCGTAGAGTTCAATATTGAGTTGGCCCATCCTTTGCAGCTATAACAGCTTCAACTCTTCTGGAAAGACTGTCCACAAGTTTTAGGAGTGTGTCTATATGAATGTTTGACAATTCTTCTAAAAGCGCCTTTGTGAGGTCAGGCACTAATGGACAAGAAGGGCTGGCTCGCAGTCTCCACTCTAATTCATCACAAAGGTGTTCTATCGGGTTGAGGTCAGGACTCTGTGCAGGCCAGTCAAGTTCCTCTATCCCAAACTCGCTCATCCATGTCTTTATGTACCTTGCTTTGTGCACTGGTGTGCAGTCATGTTGGAACAAGAAGGGGCCATCCCGAAACTGTTAACACAAAGTTGGGAGCATAAAATTGTCCAAAATATCTTGGTATGCTGACAACTTAAGGCTACTTTCACACTGGGGCTGGGGCGGGGCAGGGGCGTTAGCGGTAAAGCACCGCAAATTTTAACGGTGCTTTACTGCTGTAATAGTAAGCTGTGCTTTTAACCCCCGCTAGCGGGCGAATAAAGGGTTAAAAACGCCCGCAAAGCACCGCTGCCGAAGCACTTTGCAGGCGCTATTTTTAGCCCTTTAGAGCCTGAAAAACACCTCAGTGTGAAAGTAGCCTAAGAGTTCCCTTCACTGGAACTAAGGGGCCAAGCCCAACCCCCCGAATAACAACCCCACACCATAATTCCCCCTCCACCAAATGATCTGGACCAGTGCACAAAGCAAGGTCGGTAAAAACATGGATGAGCGAGTTTGGGGTGGAGGAACTTGACTGACCTGCACATAGTCCTGACCTCAATCCGAAAGAACACCTTTGGGATGAACTAGAGCGGAGACTGTGGTCAGCCTTCCCAGAAGAGTTGAAGCTGTTATAGCTGCAAAGGGTGGGCCAACGCAATATTGAGCCCTACGGACTAAAACTGGGATGCCATTAAAGTTCATGTGCGTGTAAAGGCAGGTGTCCCAATACTTTTAACAATATAGTGTATATTTACTAGTGGATCTAACACAGGGTCCTCAAACTGCGACCCACGGGCCGGATACGGCCCTCCAGGATGATTTACCCAGCCCGCTGACTGCCCCTTTAACATCGCAGCACTCGCCCTCCCCTCTGCTACCTTAATCACACAAGACGAGAAACATGACAGGTCCAGACAAAGCGTGGGACCTTTTGAGTTAAGAAGCAGGTGATTGGTTAGTAGGCAGCGGGCGGTCCCAGCAATCAATCACCTGCATTTCACTTGAAAAGGTCCTTCCCTTTGTCCGGACCTTTAATGCTTAGCGTCTTGTGTGATTAAGGTAGCAGAGGGGAGGGGGGAGTGCTGCGATGTTATAGAAGGGGCAGTATAATACCACTGGATGGCTCTGTGATGGGGGGATCTGTTATGGGGGGCTTTGTGATGGGTGGATCTGTGATGGGTGAAGTCTGTGATGGGGGGATCTATGATAGGGGGATCTGTGATGAGGGAGTCTGTCATGGGGGAGTCTGTGATGTGGGGGATCTGTTATGGGGGAGATTTGTGATGGGGAGATCTATGATGGGGGAATCTGTGATGGGGGATCTGTGATGGGGGATCTGTGATGGGGGGGCTTTGCGATGGGGGATCTGGTATGGGGGGCTTTGTGATGGGGGTCTGTAATAGGGAAGTCTGTGATGGGGGATCTGGTATGGGGGGGCTTTGCGATGGGGGATCTGGTATGGGGGGCTTTGTGATGGGGGGTCTGTAATAGGGAAGTCTGTGATGGGGGCGATCTGTGATGGGGAGTCTGTTATGGGGGAGTCTGTGATAGGGGGATCTGTTATGGGGGGATCTCTTAAGGGGGGATCTGTGATGGGGGGAGTCTATGATGGGGAGTCTGTGATGGGGGGAATCTGTGATGCAGGGACATGTGATTGGGGGATCTGTGATGGAGGGGATCTGTTATGGGGGGCTTTGTGATGGGGGATCTATGATGGGGGGATCTGTGATGGGGGCTTTGTGATGGAGAGGAGTCTGTGATGGGGGGCTTTGAGATGGAGAGGATTCTGCGATGGGGGCTTTGTGGTGGGGGGAGTCTGTGATGGGGGCTTTATGAAGGGGGGAATCTGTGATGGGGGATCTGTGATGGACAGCTCTGTGATAGAGAGGAGTCTATGATGGGGGTCTCTGTGATGGAGAGAAGTCTGTGATGGAGAGGAGTCTGTGATGAGGGGAGGAGTCTGTGATGGAGAGGAGTCTGTAATGGGGGGGATCTGTGATGGGGAGGGGGGGTTCTGTGATTAGGGGAGTCTGTGATGAGGGGATTCTGTGAAATACTAATAAGTTTATGTTGATTAAAATTGTTCTTTATGTTAAATATTGTATAGTTTTTTCCTGTTTTTTTGCACTACACATAAGATGTGTTCATAGGAATTCGTTCATATTTTTTTTCAAACTATAGTCCAGCCCCCCAACAGTCTGAGGGAACGTGAACTGGCCCCCTGTTTAAAAAGTTTGAGGACCCCTGATCTAACACAACCTTCTTCAGACAGTGCCGGTATCCAAAGATGACATTGTTGCTCCTCCATAGACAGAGAACACACATTTAAGTATATGTAAGCTGCAATATAGTACATTGCCACTTTAACCCCCTATAATCTAGCACATTTTTAAAAATACTGTAATTCCTGGAGTTCTTCTTTAGGGTTAACATCTAATGCAGCGAAACACTAAATTTAAAACAACTCATTAAACCACACCAATAATGAACCAACATTTTCCAAACTGTGCAATCACTTTTTTATCTGTTTGATCCTAAAATTGTGATTGTTTGTGATCAAAAAGCCCAAGCATGTTTTGCTTTTCATAAATGTATTAGAAAAAAAAATCATTTGCTGGGTCTGAGAAGTGTGTGGGTGACTTGAGGCCCCATCACAAAGCTTTCACATGTTTTTTTTTTAGAGCTACGTTGGCAGCTCTGCAGGCAGAGAAGTTACTGCAGAGATTTGTAACAAAATACAGGCTATAAAAGTCAGAAAATAATACAGACTGGAAATGTGTTTGTTATCGATACGCTGATACCAGAAATCATGTAGACCCTATACACACAGCCCCATTGTTTTTCATGGCCTTGCTGGAGATCCTGCTGGACGAGGCTGTTTTAATCTCTCTAGCGCTATTCTAAACTGACAGAACAGAGTCAGAATAACAGTGGCTTTGCGTAGCAGAAGTTTTTATTATTGCCTAGAAAACATGTTGAACTGGTGGATTGTTTAGACACAGAGATACATTTTATGTGTTACTTAGATAATATTGATTATGATCATTCTTTAAAGTCTTATTGCCCTGTTATCATTGACGGTTCCTTGCCTTTGTTGTTTATAACACCAACACATTAGAGGCTCGTTCAGTTAATTTAAGTATAAATAAAAGCTTATTTCTCCTGAGATGCATTGGAATGCGGGATACCTCTTTTTTACTTGCCTTCAAAACACAGCAAAGAATTTTGCTTTGGGCAAGAGAATGAAGAAGGCTTTGATATTTATGAGCACCAATGACAATTGCTTGTGCGGTGATTACTTGAAAATAGAGAACTGTTTTCTGAAAAATACGATAGAGGAACACAACGCCGGATGAAAAAGAACCGCAGCACATTTATGGAATATTCACAGGCTGCTTACATCTGCTGCTTCTTACTTCTCTCAACTTGGTGGAATGCGTCGGTCAGAATGTTCTGTGGTACTAACAGAAGGTTTGGTTATTGTCTATACATCTATGCTTCTCATTAAACATACAATGCAGTCAAAAATAAAGGATCTTTTTTGCTTATTAAACATACAATACAGTAAAAATAAAGGGTCTTTTTCTTATTAAACACACAATACTGTCACAAATAAAGGGTCTTTTTCTTATTGAACATACAATACAGTCAAAAATAAAGGGTCTTTTACTTCTTAAACATACAATACAGTAAAAAATATAGGGTCTTTTTCTTATTAAACATAAAAAACAGTAAAAAATAAAGAGTCTTTTTCTTATTAAACACACAATACAGTCACAAATAAAGGGTCTTTTTTTATTAAACATACAACACAGTAAAAAATAAAGGATCTTTTACTTATTAAACATACAATACAGTAAAAAATATAGGGTCTTTTTCTTATTGAACATACAATACAGTAAAAAATAAAGGGTCTTTTACTCAATAAACATACAATACAGTCAAAAATATAGGGTCTTTTACTCATTAAACATACAATACAGTCAAAAATAAAGGATCTTTTACTTCTTAAACATACAATACAGTAAAAAAAATATAGGGTCTTTTTCTTATTAAATATACAATACAATCAAAAATAATGAGTCTTTTTTCTTATTAAACATACAATACAGTCAAAAATAAAGGGTCTTTTACTTATTAAACATACAATACAGTCAAAAATAAAGGATCTTTTATTTCTTAAACATACAATACAGTAAAAAAATATAGGGTCTTTTTCTTATTAAATATACAATACAATCAAAAATAAAGGGTCTTTTTCTTATTAAACATACAATAATGTCAAAAATAAATGGTCTTTTTCTTATTAAACATACAATACAGTCAAAAATAAAGGGTCTTTTTCTTATTAAACATACAATACAGTCAAAAAAAAGTCTTTTTCTTATTAAACATACAATACAGTCAAAAATAAAGGATCTTTTACTTATTAAACATACAATACAGTCAAAAATAAAGGGAAAATTATCCGTCACGTTCTGAATGGGCTATGTAGCAACAGCATTAAGGAGGCAGTAAGGAAGTACCAAAATGTCTTACAGCCTCATTCACTTAAATGGGTCATGGTTGAGGTGGTAGTGCCGAAAAACGCAACAGAGATCATTTTTGTACAACCTTTGTCCTTTGCAGCTTAAAGTGGTTGTAAACCCTCACATATACCCAGTGAAGGGACTATCCTCAGGTGATAAATAGAGATGAAACAAATCCTCCTACATAAGTTGTACCTGCTTATCTGCAGTATTCTCTTCTCTACAGCCATTCAAAGTCCAGAATTTATAAAGCTTGTCTAAACATTCTGAAAAAAGGTGGTGGAGAGTTGAAAATACACTCACCATTTTTCTCTTGGTGTTATTAGTTATTCATGCTGATAACAGAGGAACAAAGCAGCAGACAGAAATGACACTTAGTGCCCTTAACTGAGACAAGTACACACTATAGAGGGATATGCTTTAATCATATTTCATGTCTGAGATATACAGCCACTTTAAAGCGGTAGTAAACCGCTGGGTGTTTGTCTTTCAGGTTTAAAAATAAAAATAAAAATGTCATAATGTGCTAGTATGGATCGCATACCAACATATAATGTGAAATTTACCTGAAAACAAACCTTCCAGTGGCGCGCTCTTACCACTGAAGGCACTCCCATCTTCACCCGGTCTTCCTTCTGGCTTTGTGAGTGGCCAGAGCCGCAATGATGTCACTCCCGTGCATGCGGAGCTGCCGTTTACAGCACAGGACTCTGAAGGAACGGCCCGGATCGCTATTCCTTCAGAGTGCATGCGCCACTGACATCACCGGCTGCATCTGCAGTAAATATCTCCTAAACTGTGCATGTTTAGGAGATATTTACAGTACCTATAAGTAAGCTTTACCTATAGGTAAAATTCATGCATGGCATGATGCATTCATGCATGGCAGTTTACTCCCACTTTAAGGGAAAAGGGGGGGCACGGTGAAAAAGTGTCTCAATGACTTTTTTTCCGAGCCCCTGGCCTATGACAATGCACTGCAAGCAAAAACACATTTGTTAAACTAAAAAAAAGGATTAAACCTGTTACCTGCAAACATTCTATTACATATTTTCTGTGCCACTAAACTCCTTTCCATTGATGAGATACGGTCCCCTGAAGTCTGCTGAGAAACTGACACTTCCAGAAAAGTTGATTTCTTCTGTCTAGTATGTCTTGATCCCATTACTGGTTGAACACAATTAAAAATCCTTTGGCAAGTACAAATGCTCACATATATGTATTTTTAAAATGTGTATTAAAGCAGAGTTCCACTCAAAAATGGAACTTCTGCTTTAAGGGAGGTGACCCCCTGACTTACCACATTTAGCATGTCATTTTTTTAGGGGGGAGCCGGTACCCTCTTTCCAGAGGGTCCCAGCTCCCATTTCCTCCCGGCGCACCGCGGCACCAGAAGGGAGATCACGTCTCCCCCTTCCCTCTCAGCAATCATCTAGGACACATCACAGGTCCCAGATGATTGCCCGGCCAGTCACAGTGCGTGGCACGGCTCGCGCATGTGCAGTGGGTGCCCGGCTGTAAAGCCACAGCCGGGTGCCCACACTTACAATGCTGGCACCGCAGAAAGGAGGGGGAGATGAGCAGGGCTTCGATCCCCCGCATCACTGGACTCCAGGACAGGTAAGTGTCCGATTGTTAAAAGTCAGCAGCTGCAGTATTTGTAGCTGCTGACTTTTATTTTATTTTTATTTTTTTGCAGAACTTCGCTTTAAGCTTTTTAATGTAACAGGATCATGTGAAGTGTACTTTAACCCTTTTTTTGACGGCTTAGGAAATTTAGGGGTCACCACTGTTCCCTAGTATTGGGCCCACTAGGGTTCTCACTAGTTGTCAATCAGAAACCCCTAGACATCCCCCTGTGAGAGACCCTGTGGGCAACCCAGCCTAGCCTAACCTGTACCCAGGGCCTCCAATCCAGCACACGTTTTCCTTCTGCTGGCCTTGGACATGGGCTTGTGCCCTTGGGGAGAGAGACCAAGAGTAGGTTCCCATTGGAACAAAATAGGAGGAACAATATTAACAGTCAGCCGTATAGGATAATGGTGACCTCATAATTAAAAAATAAGTGCACTGTCAGTCAAAGTGCACTTATTCTTTTTGCCACCCTCTACTAAAAGATCCCACCCTCCCCCTCTACAGATGCATACATAAATCCAACATCTGCAGCCTCCTTTGTTCCTTGACATCCAACGCTGCAAGTCCTCTCTCCCTGGCCACTTACAGTGCCTTGAAAAAGTATTCATATCCCCTTGAAATTTTCCAAATTTTGTCATGTTACAACCAAAAACATTAATTTATTTTTTTGCAATTTTATGTGATAGACCAACACAAAGTGGCACATAATTGTGAGGTGGTTTCACAAATCAATATGTGAAAAGTGTGACGTTCATTTGTATTCAGTCCCCCTGAGTCAATACTTTGTAGAACCACCTTTCGCTGCAATTACAGCTGAAAATCTTTTTGGGTATGTCTCTACCAGCTTTGCACATCTAGAGAGTGAAATGTTTGCCCATTGTTCTTTGCAAAATAATGCAAGCTCTGTCAGATTGGATGGAGAGCATCTGTGAACAGCAATTTTCAAGTCTTGCCACAGATTCTCAATTGGATTTAGGTCTGGACTTTGACTGGGCCAATTTAACACATGATTATGCTTTGATCTAAACCATTCCATTGTAGCTCTGGCTGTAAGTTTAGGGTCGTTGTCCTGCTGGAAGGTGAACCTCTGCCCCAGTCTCAAGTCTTTTGCAGACTCTAACCAGTTTTCTTCTAAGATTGCCCTGTATTCAGCTCCATCCATCTTCCCATCAACTCTGACCAGCTCCCCTGTCCCTGCTGAAGCATCCTCACAACATGATACTGTCACCACCATGTTTCACGTTGGGGATGGTGGGTTCAATGTTAGTTTTGCTGCCGCACATAGCGTTTGGCTTTTAGGCCAAAAAGTTCAATTTTGGTCTCATCTGACCAGAGCACCTTCTTCCACATGTTTGCTGTGTCCCCCACATGGCTTCTCGCAAACTGCAAATGGGACTTCTTCTGCCTTTCTTCTTGCCTCTCTTCCATAAAGGCCAGATTTGTGGAATGCACAACTAATAGTTGTCCTGTGGAGGTTGTGGATCTCTGCAGCTCCTCCAGAGTTACCATGGGGCTCTTGGCTGCTTCTCTTTACCCGGCCTGTTAAGTTTAGGTGGACAGTCATGTCTTGGTAGGTTTGCAGTTGTGCTATACTCTTTCCATGTTCGGATGATGGATTGAACCATGAGTTCAAAGTTTGGGATATTTTTTTATAACCTAACCCTGCTTTAAACGTCTCCACAACTTTATCCCTGACCTGTCTGGTGTGATCCTTGGCCTTCATGATGCTTTCTGTTCACTAAGGTTCTCTAACAAACCTCTGAGGGCTTCACAGAACAGCTGTATTTGTACTGAGATTAAATTACACACAGGTGGACTCTGTTTACTACTGACTTCTGAAGGCAATTGGTTCCACTAGATTTTAGTTAGGGGTATCGGAATAAAGGGGGCTGAATACAAATGCACACCACACTTTTCAGATACTTATTTGTAAAAAAATTTGAAAACCATTTATCATTTTCCTTCTACTTCACAATTATGTGCCACTTTGTGTTGGTCTATCACATAAAATCCCTATAAAATACATTTATGTTTTTGGTTGTAACATGACAATATGTGGAAAACTTCAAGGGGTGTGAATATTTTTTCAAGAAACTGTACATAGTGGATCCTAATAGCATTCCATGGGGCTCATCTACCTATGCTTCCCAGACAGGAAACACAGGGAGACAAGCCGCATATAGACTCCAAAAAAAACACAAAATCCATTAGAAAAAAATACAATGAAAATGTTCATTCACCAAAATCTGATTGTTGTTTTTGCTTATATACTTTTTTTCTTTCTTTATTTCAGGTACTTATATGCATCAATTTACGCAGCGCTTTACATATACATTCTACAGTTAGATCAGTCCCTGCCCTCGAAAAACTTACAATCTAAGGTCCCTAACTCACATTCAAACATACACATACTAGGGCCAATTTAGACAGGATCCAAATATCCTACCAGCATGTCTTTGGAGTAAGGGAGGAAACCGGAGTACCCAGAGGAAACCCACACAGGCACAGGGAGAACATGCAAACTCCAGGCAGGTAGTGTCATATATACAGTGGGGCAAAAAAGTATTTAGTCAGCCACCAATTGTGCAAGTTCTCCCACTTAAAAAGATGAGAGATGCCTATAACTGTCATCATAGGTTTACCTCAACTATGAGAGACAAAATGTGCAAACAAATCCAGACAATCACATTGTCTGTTTTTTTAAAGAATTTATTTGCAAATTATGGTGGAAAATAAGTATTTGGTCACCTAAAAACAAGCAAGATTTCTGGCTCTCACAGACCTGTATCTTCTTCTTTGGCTCCTCTGTTCTCCACTCATTACCTTTATTAATGGCACCTGTTTTAACTTGTTATCAGTATAAAAGACCCCTGTCCACAACCTCAAACAGTCACACTCCAAACTCCACTATGGTGAAGACCAAAGAGCTGTCAAAGGACACCAGAAACAAAATTGTAGACCTGCACCAGGCTGGGAAGACTGAATCTGCAATAGGCAAGCAGCTTGGTGTGAAGAAATCAACTGTGGGAGCAATAATTAGAAAATGGAAGACATACAAGACCACTGATAAACTGATAATCTCCCTCGATCTGGGGCTCCACGCAAGATCTCACCCCGTGGGGTCAAAATGATCACAAGAACAGTGAGCAAAAATCCCAGAACCACACCGGGGGACCTAGTGAATGACCTGCAGAGAGCTGAGACCAACGTAACAAAGGCTACCATCAGTAACACACTACGCCGCCAGGGACTCAGATCCTGCAGTGCCAGACGCGTCCCCCTGCTTAAGCAAGTACATGTCCGGACCCGTCTGAGGTTTGCTAGAGAGCATTTGGATGATCCAGAAGGGGATTAGGAGAATGTCATATGGTCAGATAAAACCAAAGTAGAACTGTTTGGTAGAAACACAACTCATTGTGTTTGGAGGAGAGAGAATGCTGAGTTGCAACCAAAGAACACCATACCTACTGTGAAGCATGGGGGTGGCAACATCATGCTTTGGGGCTGTTTCTCTGCAAAGGGAACAGGACGACTGATCCGTGTACATGAAAGAATGAATGGGGCCATGTATTGTGAGATTTTGAGTGCAAACCTGCTCCCATCAGCAAGGCCATTGAAGATGAAACGTGGCTGGGTCTTTCAGCATGACAATGATCCCAAACACACCACCCGGGCAACGAAGGAGTGGCTTCGTAAGAAGCATTTCAAGGTCCTGGAGTGGCCTAGCCAGTCTCCAGATCTCAACCCCATAGAAAACCTTTGGAGGGAGTTGAAAGTCCGTGTTGCCCAGCGACAGCCCCAAAACATCACTGCTCTAGAGGAGATCTGCATGGAGGAATGGGCCAACATACCAGCAACAGTGTGTGACAACCTTGTGAAGACTTACAGAAAACGTTTGACCTCTGTCATTGCCAACAAAGGATATATAACAAAGTATTGAGATGAACTTTTGATATTGACCAAATACTTATTTTCCACCATAAATTGCAAAGAAATTCTTTAAAAAATCAGACAATGTGATTGTCTGGATTTGTTTCCACATTTTGTCTCTCATAGTTGAGGTATACCTATGATGTCAATTACAGGCCTCTCTCATCTTTTTAAGTGGGAGAGCTTGCACAATTGGTGGCTGACTAAATACTTTTTTGCCCCACTGTACTTTAATACTTTTCAAAGTTTTGGGTTGTAACAGGAGATTGATTAAAGTGTTACTAAACCCAGGTCCCTGCATTCATTATATCTGGTCTCCCACAGTACACAGAAAATGGAAATGCAATAATTTTAGTAAATATAAACTGCTAAATACCTTTTTCTCATAAGCAGCATTTTACTGTTGTGGGTTTAGAAACACTTTAAGTTTCTGATGATTAGTTCAAGAGTGTGCCACATAGTTGGAAGAGTAAGGTATAAAATCGTTAATGGGTACCATCATCCTAAATATGGATAAAGAGAAAATGAGGTTGAAGGAGGAAAGAAAACAAGGACCTCTCCAATTGGGTCCTACCTCTTTCAGAAAAATTGGGACTATTACGGTACCAAAGGGATATGAGCGAGCTTTTTATAAAAATTATTGTTTTATTAAGAAATCACAATAAAAAGGTCCTAAATAGGACACAAAATATACATAATCACAAATAAACATAAACAAACAGTACTTGTTACAGCAATGTTGACACTCAGTTAGTGGAAGTAGTGCCCAAACAGATGCCTGAAAACAGGTTATATAATACTTGCAGACGTGACCTCCACAGTTTCGCGGTCACAGCCGCTTCTTCAGGAGGCGTCTGATAGTACATATTCTAAAAGATGAAGAAGATATATACAGTATCAACATTATAAGTAAGAAAATACAAATATCACAAAGAGTACAGAGTTGATATTGGAGAGGGTACTTCAAGTTTAAAAGATTGCACTCACCGACCTGTACCCAAAAAGGGTTTGGAGCGATACTGTGAGACGCCTTCAAGAGGCGTTCCCCCGGGGGCGAGCCAGGGAGGCAAATTGAGATAATACTATTGTAAAAAATAATAGAAAAGGATTTATAATTAATAAACTGCGGCTTCTGCTCAGTGAGAGAACCACCCGGGCGTGTAAAGTCAAGAGACAAGAAAAGGTGGGAGAGAGAAAAGCGGGAGGAAGGGAAGGGTCAGGGGGGGAAAGGAAAGAGGGAAGGGAAGGAGAGGAGGAAGGGGAAAAAAAAAAAAGGGGGGGGGAAAGGGGGGAAAGAGAAGAGGGAGGGGACAAAAGCAAGGGAAGAAGAAGGAAAGGAGGACAATTGGGAAGGGGGAAGGAAAGAGAGAAAGGGAAAATTGGAAAGAGAGGAACCAGAGAAAAAAAGAAAACACAAAGGGGGAAAGCCAAAAGGAGCGAAGAGAAGGAAAAAAGTGGGGGTGGGGAGTGAAGGAGGGGAGCAAGGAGAGGGAAAAAGGAGGGAAAGAATGGAAAGAAGGGGGAAGGGGAAAGAAAAGAGAGAGCATACCACCTTTTTGGAGTAATGAGCAGAAGGGGGCTAAAAGGCAGGGGGTTTTTTGTATCGTAAAAAATGTACCCACCGTTGCTGTGTTTAAAGAAAACTAGACCCAGAAGTCATTTGCACCCAGGAGAGGTGGATGATGGAACTAGTGGTTGAATGAGCCGGACCTTAATGCCAAAGGAAGCCGCTATGAAAGAAGTAAATGCATCAGGGGTAAGTATGTGCATGTAGTTATCATAAATTGCGTAGATTACAGGGCATTTCTGACAAAGGAAAGAACGTGTGTAAAGCGAAGGAGAACGGGGGAGAAAAAAATTACTGTAGAGTAATACAGTGATAACCCCCAACCTTCCCAAAAGGCCTCCGGCTAGTACTTACAAAAGCTCCAAGGTAGCGTTGGTGAGCAGCTGGGTATATGCCTGTCAGGGCTTGCAGCTAGGTCTGAGCATTTTATATGCCTCCAACCCGGAAGTCGAGCAGCGCTAAAAACACAAGCTGCCTTCTCTTCCGGGTCCGGTCCCCCTCTACTGCGCAAGCGCCAGAAGGACATCCGGCGCAAGCGCACAGCTCCACAGTGAGTGACGCTGAAAGCGTCACTCCGGAGAGGCAGCAGCTGGGCTCCGTGGAGCCCCTCCCACTGTCGGAGGAACGCAAGCCCGCCGTAAGGGGGAGAATTAACTCCTCACATCCCTCCAGAGGAGGAGAGCAAGTGCAAAAACAATATGTTTAATTAGGTAAAGAGGATTGACAAGATAGGTAAACAAAGGGGCAGAAATGCCAGGTCGCTGGCAACGGGAGTGAAATTGACCCATGGCCACGGAAATGTGCATCTCAGCCCCTGTACAAAAAGTAATACTGATCAACATACATGACAGTTTTTACAAAGCATGTAATTATACAGAGTGTTTGTAGTCAGCCAAACAGATAAAGCAAATATACAAAAAATTACATAGTATAAAAACCTATGTATAATAAGTCCACTCACGAATAATCATGGGAGAAATCTGGTTATGCATGAAGGGGAGGATGAAGAGGAGACAAAGAGGGACACAAAGGGAGATACAGTTAGTGCTATGTAGTATAGTACAGTATGGCGCCAAAATAGATGTAATGTGGAAAAGACATAGAGCATATATCAACAGATAGATACGGCAGAGACTGGTGAGTCGGTTGGCCAGTCATTCAAGGAAATACTTGTATGAGTGTGCCTCGTTGATGCCAGGAGGAACCAAAGCGTTGAGTCGCTCAATCCAGAGTGACTTGCGCTTTAAGATTTGGCGGTCCCAGTTACCACCTCTGGAGTCTTCAGGGACAACTTCTAGAACAGTAAATCAAATGTAGTCGAGGTTAAAGCAGTGATGAATGCCAATATGACGGCCCACCGTGGTGAGCTTGCCATTGGTAGATGCATATAAATGGTCGCCCAGTCTCTGCCGTAACTCTCTAATAGTCTTTCCCACGTAGAAGGCGCTGCACGCGCAGGTCATAAGGTAAATTACACCCCGTGTGCCACAATGAGCTGAATGTTTTGGAAAAAACATCTCCCCATTAGGAAGTAAAAATTGTTGTCCCTCTTGAATCCAGGGGCAGTGTGGGCAATTGCCACACTTGAAGGTGCCTCTGGGTTCTTGCGGGCCAGACAGGGGGATCTTGTAGTGACTACGTGTGAGCCTGTCCCTCAAAGAGGTAGCCCTCCTAAAGACCAACTCGGGGGTTGGTTTGATGTATTTCCTAAGGATATGATGGTCGGTCAGGATGTGCCAATGGGTTGATAATATATTGCGTAGCTGATGATGGTGGGTGGAGAACTTGGTGATGATTTTAGTCGTATAAGGTTGTTTGGGACGTGGAGGACCGAATAGTAATGTTTGTCGGTCAAGGGCGGAGACCTTATTAAAGGCTTTCCTCAGAGTGGTGCGATTGTAGCCTCTAGCCAGAAGTCGTGTACGTAGAGCATTAGCCTGTTTATGAAAGTCCCCGTCCTCTGTGCAGTTCCTTCTTAATCTCAGATACTGAGCATAAGGGATACTGCGAACCAGAGGACGGGGATGTAGAATAGAAGTGTGCAGCAAGGTGTTGCCCGCTGTGGGTTTACGATATAAATCCGTAGTTAATTGTCCAATGGAATTTTTAGTGATCTGTACATCCAAAATGGGTATACTTTGGATGTTATAAGAAAAAGTAAAATGGAGGTTAAAGGGGTTAATGTTTAACCTTTCGATGAAAGCTTTTAAATATTGCTCTGTACCAGTCCAGATGACCAAAAGGTCATCAATAAACCTAAACCAACCCAAAACGAAGTTCAGATAAGGTTCCATAAGGTCATCACCAAATACAGCCCGCTCCCAGCCACCCAAATATAAGTTCGCATAAGAGGGGGCACAAGACGTGCCCATTGCGACACCTTGGATTTGAAGGTACATTTGGTCCATGAATAAAAAATAATTTTTAGTCAAGATAAATTCTAAAAGTTTTAGAATAAATGTATTTGTGGGCCAGGTATGGTGGTCCTGTTCCATGAGAAAGGAGCCAGCCATTCGGACGCCCTGCTCGTGGGGGATGCTTGAGTACAAAGCCTCTACATCAATAGCCATGAGGAGGGCGTCCGAAGGGACCTGGACTCCTTCAATGTGTTTTAAAAGGTCAGTGGTATCTCTAATATAAGAAGGCAATCTCAAAACGTGAGGTAATAAGAAAGTATCAACCAGCTTGCTGGCATTTTCTGTTAATGAGCCCTTGCCTGAGACAATAGGTCGACCAGGGGGTACAGAAAGGTTCTTGTGAGTTTTAGGCAAGGCATAAAACGTCGGAGTACGTGGATATTGTACATTGATGAATTTATAGGTATCCTCATCGATGAGGCCCTCGAGGAAGGCCCCCCCGATGAGTGCCCTGAACTCATCAATGGTTTGTTGAATAAAGGTTTGCTCAATAGGTAAATACCAATTAGAGTTGGAAAGGATTTTAAGGCACATGGTTTGATATTGATGATGAGTCATCAGTACCAAGTTACCGCCCTTGTCTGATTGTTTTATGACAAGGTCGGTATTTTTCTGAAGTTTGGTAACTGCCCGGAGCTGTTCCCGAGTCAGATTGGAGGGTAATGTTTTCCATCGCTCTTTCTTAAGGGACAGGATACATTCATGTAGAAAAGCCCATATAGAAGGGCATGTCAATAAGTCAGGGAAAGTTCTAGATTTGTTTTTTAAAATAGGCTTAGAAATAGAATGTCGGGAATAAAGGGTAGTGTCCAATTGGCTAGAGGAGGGAGAATCGGAACTGCCACCTAAAGTATCCGACTCGACCTCACCTTCGTCAAGAAGTAGCATAAGATCACGTAGAGCTCTAGATTCCGCTATAGTGAAATTTTTGGTTTTTTCAGCTAGTTCTTTTTCCAGGTTGGCACGTTTTCGGTCGGGATCAAATATATAATTCAAGGTTAATTTTCTAGCAAATAAGTAGAGGTCTTTGATTGTCTCATAAATATCGATTGGCTCCGAAGGGCAGAAGCCCAAGCCCAAATGGAGGACCTGTTCCTCTTCCGGAGTCAACCGATAAGACGTTAAGTTCACTATATTGAGGGAATGAGGATTGTCTCCATCAATAGGTGTGGCTAGGTGTGGGACGTGCTTGGAACCAGGGCCTTTTGCACAAACATATCCTGATGATGTCATACTGCTTTGTACAACTAGCCATTCCATGCAATTCAGCGAAAACAGGCATTAATACTTCCCTTTCCACATACTGCACTTGGGCATGTTCACCCGGTATTTTGTGGCCCTTCAGATTGTTTCCATACCATACTCGGCCAATAGAAAATTTTCAAATCTAAAGTGTATGCAAACTGAAGTGACATCATTCTTTACTGCATACAGGTTTCTCAATTAAATCATATTTTGTATGGGGTTCTTCTCTCCTACAGTCGATGTTGCATTAAAAATTGGCACGGCAATTCACAGCAATCTGTGTATGAATAAATAACAAGTCACATCTGCCACCATGACAGACAGACTTGTAATTCTCAAAAAACTGTGAGAGTTTGGATTGGTGCCCTCATAGTCCATTGACATTTCCTGCAACTCAGTAACTGGCTGCCCATAAAGAGGTAAAAACAGAGAGCTGTAGGCAGTGTCTACAGGAGCCTGATATTGCACCCATAATCCTTTGAACATGGGTGCAATGCTTTACAGGTTCCTGTGCAAAAAGATAATAAATGCAAATTGTTTTTACATGAAAAATCATGTGCATTTATTTATTTATTTATTTTGCTAAGGGTGAACTTAACCTTAAAGGACAAACAAGGCTTTTTCAGTAATATTATCTTGCAAAAATAATTTTATTTTTATGCAAAGACAAAACAACAAAACTAAAGAAAAGCAAATTTTTCTACTTTGATCAGTATTAATTTAAAACTCTATTGTTACTGTAGATAAAAAAAGGTAAAATGACAATAACATTTTGATTCTGTTACAAAAGTTTTGCAATTCTTTTTGCAAAAAAAAAAAGTCTCTTTTGGCGTGCGTAGCATGTGCAGTGTCCACAACTGGTTTAACGTTAGGTAAATAACAAGTAATGCATATGAATATTATGGTCCTACGTCCAATGAGCTTTAAGCTTTTTTCAAGTTTTCTTCTGCTCCACCTATGGTACAAACCCTCTTGGAAAAGCTCAATAGCTCAAGCTAAAAATGTATACACAAAAGTGAATGAGTCAAAGCAGTGATTCCTCCCTTATCAAATCAATAATCCAAAGTTTCTGTCAGACATAAGGAGCCTCAAAGCAGGCAATGCTTTGTTTTTAGCCATACCACAGTGTCCTATGTATCCTTTTACAAATAAACATTCAATACACGACAAATAGCAACCCAAGCATCTGGGGTTGGAGAGGTTGCAGTTGACTTTGATCCTTGTAAAGCCTGCAGCAAGCAAGAGACATCTACCAGTAAGAAGCACACCCAGATCCCACTCCACATCTGGAAGATTTATTGCTCCCAGAGCTCCAGCCCAGCCAGCTCTCTGGAATTGGTTGAATCAGATGCAGCCCCTAGGCAGGTATCCTGACAGCCACCAGTGGCTGTTGTCAGAATACAATCGAAGCAGCAGGAGATTTGTCCATCTGCAATGTCAAGCATGGATGGGGGGAATGTTAGGTTTTTTTTGCTTCTCCCACTGAATTAAAAAAATTAAATTCAAGAGTGTATGGCCAGCTTAACACAGTCTTCCATTGACTGAAAATAATCCCAACAAGTCACCTCAGCTGATGAACTGAAGTTTGTAGTCCTGTAAAAGAGCCGCAGTTTAAAGAATCTTGTATTAGGGTTATAGAGTATTATTATCAATGCTACTTTTTTTTTTTTTTTTGCCTTACTGTCTACTAAATGACATTCAGCATATTTTCTGTGGTGATGGAAGAGGTGGGACAGCTTAGAAATTTACACCGAGATCTTAAACCCCTAAAAACGATCAGCTGATGTTAAAAAAAAAGGTTAATGTTATAAACAAACACAACTGGTCTACTAAGTATTTAGCCAGAAAATTCAGGATAAGGGCTGGTTCACACCAAAATGCATTAGGTTGTGTTGGTGATCACGGTCTAACGCGTGGACAGGGCACCTTGATGGTGTGTGTTGTAGAAAAAAAAGGCAGATAAAAAGAAAGCAAAAACCAAACTGCAGCACACAAAAAAGAATAAAAACACACCGCAATGCCCATTGTCAGCGCAGTTCAGCAAATATGTGCTGGCTTGCGTACTTTTATGTGGTCGCACGCTATAATTTCATGCTCTGCACCACTGCTCCACTATCTGGCAACTTACTGTATAAGCACTGGTCACTACTAGTGTACTGGCAGCTCTCCTGCTTCCTGACCTTGATCTAAGCATGCTACAGTTGGGATCATTGACATGTAATATTAGGGTTGACAATGCCAGGCGTCACTTAAAGATGTTGTTGGAGGAGGCTCATCATACTTTTCCTTTGGAGTAGTTGAAAGATTGAAAGATTGTATGCATACAACCTGTTAAACTAGACAATAAACAGTTTTAATCCAAAATAAATGTGCCCTGAAAACATATGTTTCCTTTTTTAGAGAAAAAAAAAATTTCTTTCAAGTGAATCGCTATATTTCACACCTATGGTTACATATCATCAGCGCCGGCGTAACCAATGATAGAAAAATAGATTCCTTGTATTGACGACTCTAAGACCATCATTTTACTCCATCAAAGAAAAACATAATTTGTATAAAAAGTATACAATTATTTTAAAAAAATTCCACCATTAAAACCAAACGCTGGATGAAAGAATATTGGTTTCTCTTTCCAGAGTGCCTAATGTCCTATTTTCCTCCAGGACTGGAGTGTGAGATTGGAATTAAATATAGAATGAAAATCTTTCCTTTTGAAAAAAAAGTGACACAGACCTTACAAAGCGAATGGCTTTTCTTTTATTGAAGACACATATCAAACACGATAACTGTGTCTCAGAAGGCATGTCAGAAGGCATATTATGGTTGATTTAGTCTGTTTATTGATAGAAAAAAGCTTTTTCTTTCAAATATATACCAGGCAGTGGTAGTGTCAGAGAACTATTATATAAAAAAAAGCTGAAAAAGAGTTCTATGAACCAATTTTATGCTTAGAAAATGAACATTAATGCACTGAATTGAGAATGCGAGGTATGGAAATAAAGTAATAAAAACTAAAACGCTAAATACAGTTGAAATACATGTATGAGAACTATTGTAAAGGATTTATTATTCTATCTAGCAAGCCTCCTATTTAAGCACAGCTACCTGACAGCACTGAGAGGTCTTGGACCTCCATTCAGAACTCTCTGCAATTAAAGCTGAATGCCTAACAAACATAAATGACACAAATTAATGCAAATGTTCTATATTTAATAATACATCATTCAATGTATTTTTTAAATGCAAACAGTGTAAGTACCCGATTTCAACTTGTTATAAGCCTCTTGTAGTCCCTGAACAGCATATCTCAGAGTGAAAAGACCTAGGCTTAGGCCGCGAACACAGGATCGGAAATGCCACCAGCAAAACACTGATGTGAGCTTTTGGTCGGAAAATGTGACCGTGTGTATGCTCCATCAGACTTTTGCTGGCGGAATTCCAGCCAGCAAAAGATTGAGAGCATGTTCTCTATTTTTCCGTCGGGAAAAGTTCCTATCCGAAAATGCGATCATTTGTATGCAATGAGGCCCAGTGCTGCCTCCTCCACGTTACTCCCCTTCCTGGCCCTTTTTGTTGTAAGGCGGAGGGGAGGCACCTGGGATTGGGTAAAGCTACTGGGCCTGGCCACCTCCTGGCTGACACTTACCCCCGCCTCCTCCTGGCTGACACATTCCAGAGTCTCGCCCTGGCTGAGGTCTTCCTGGGTATGAAAAAGGACATTGTTTTAGTTTTTGGTTCATCAATCACACACAATTTTCAGCTCATGACTGTTGCAAATTGAATATTAATGAATAGAAAAGACTATCATTCTGAGCCCAGCATTTTTCATTCTTGTCCCAATCATTTTTGGCCCCTACTGTCTATTGATATGTAAAACACTTTTTGTTCAATCATTCATTTGTTATCAATAATAACATCTAGTTAACAACAATAATTTTCGGACAATAAATATGTCAAAAAATACTATACCTGGCTCCAGCTGGGCTCCTCAACTTCTTCCAGGATGGAAGGCCCAGGCTGGTCCTCGGAAGCCTCAGCTGGGGTTGAGGGAAGGGTGGATGGAAGTGTAGAATGTGATTCCCTGGCTTCAATCTGGTCTTCCAGAAACTGCATCCTGTTGTAGTACCACAGACTGGGTACATACACATCCTTTGCTGCTGCTCCTGATTTCATGGAAGCCTGGACCTTATTAAGCTCCTTCCTATACATGCTTCTCAAGCTACCAATTTTCTTATCCACAAACTCGATGTCTGAGTCGGGGACCTGCGTCTTCACAAATTGCAGCAGTTTCTCCAGCGATGCCTTCCTAGCTGGTTTATTTCGATATAACGGGTTTTTAACCTCCCACAAATTTCTCATATCCCTGTATCTGTCTATGAACTGGCCCATGAATTCAGGGTCTTTGAATTGTTTCATAATTGCTGCAAGACAAAACAAGACAAAAACACTAATATCAGGCTAAACTCTCCTAATCTTATCCCAATATAGGCCTCAATCTCGAATCACTATAGGCCACTGATGTCCCAAGTTAAAATGTTACCTTCATTATAATGTTCAGCACTTCCTCCACTCACAGATCATACGTACGACACATGCGTGTCAGCTTTATATACACTGTGCATGCGTGAAACTCCGCCCGCGTCACCCTCCCGACGTTCTTTCTCGAATATTAGCCCTTCTCTTTCGTCGCAGTGGGAGAGGAACATGGCGGAGACACAGCAGGTGCGTAATAGCAGTAACGAGTAGGAAAGCCCAGAGCCCGAAATGTTCCAATCCCACAGGAGATTTAAGTCCTCAAACATGGCCTTTATAGAGATGGTTGAGATTGTGGAGGGCCGACTATGACGAGAAGTATGGACCGTACCTAAACCCAAATGCGAGAAAGGCCAAGATCATGTCTAAAGTTGTGAAGAGTCTGCACAGGAATTTTGGGTACGATGATCCAAGGAGCAAATGAGGAAATGCTGGTCAGACCTGAAATTGAGGGAGCAGGATCAATACAGAAGGATCAAGAAAGTGCTTCTAAAAAGTAAGTACTTGTCGTGTGTTCCTATTATTAGTATTACTTGCATGCTGCTCCATGTACTTTTCTTTACTGTTGTACAGTTTAAAATGGCTACTTTCATGTTCATAAGCACAGTAATCGGTCGTAGGATACATAGTTCGTTTGCCAACTAAATACAATGTTTTTGGTAGATACAGGGTTAACTACAGTTGGTCATGCTAATTTGTATTAAAAGAAGTTTAGGACATTGTTGTCTAGATGTGTTTGAAATTAGAAAGAATTGCAAACTTGATTCAGTGTAATGTAAGGAGAGGACACTCAGCAGCTGTTTACACATCTGGTCTCAGGAGCACTAGTGTGGGATACAAGAACAAACTTTTTAGGGTGTCCCACACAGGTACTCCAGTGGATACTTGGCGGTGTCTCCATGTGTGAAACTTGTCCAAAAAAGGTAAGTATTCCAGCTTTGGTAAGTGACCAGGAAACCCCCAACTCCTGAAGAAGGGGAACAGAGGACACCACAACCTGAGGATGTGGAGGAAGGAGAGGTGGTTGAGATTGTCACCACAACAGGTGAGTGTCTGACACCACAGATTCAGGTAATAGATGTATGCCTGCATATTTATAATACATGGTGTGTATTTTTTCTTTTAGGTGATGTGCATGTTGTGGAAGAACAATCTCCTCATTTCATGAGTGACAGTGCACAAAGGCTAATCCAGGAGATAATGTTTTGTAGTCAGGATTTAGACCTCATCAAGCAAAAAACAAATGACATAGGACAAAAACTGAAGAACATGATTGATGTACTAGGAAGAATCTAAAGAACAACAAAATGACACCATTTTCTATTTTTGGGGACCATTTTTTTCAAATTTTTGACGCATTTTAAAAGCCAAATTTTGAAGATGCACACAGTGTGTCAACATGTGCTATCTGCCATCAGGGGATATCAATGTACGTGTTTTGTGGGTGCAACCCCTTCCTCGTAACTCAAGTAGGTGAGAGGAAGTAGTTGCACCCCCAAAACACGTCCGTTGATCCCCCATGATGGGAGATAGCACATGTTGACATTAGGCATGGGATCAGGAGGGAAATCCCCAGTTTGACTCCCAATTTGTGTGCATCTTCAAAATTTGGCCTTTACAGGGGGACATCACCCCATCTGATGAAGGCAATATCAACACATTTTTGACACTATAATGTCTGATATTGCCTTCAGTTTTTCAATGTTGAACTTTGTAAGTTCCTGAGTTGTGTATGTTATGTTTTGAAACATGCCTGTTTATGTACTAAAAAAATATTTTCAAGGTAAAACTTTTTAAAAAAAAGATGTTTTAAAAATAAAAAAAAAATGTTTTACAAAGCACATGTGAATGTGCACGGAGTAAAAGGTTTTATACTCGACAATGTGTGGCTACTTCTTTCAATCCTCAATACCATTTTGTATTAAGTTGGTGTTTACAGTGACAATGGGTGTTATTTAATAATGGAAAAATCACTTGGCACTACAAGTGCACTAGGAGAACCTAGGAGACAGCTAAAAGAAACACAAGCAGTAAATCAAAATCAAGATTTGATCAGATACATTTTTTTTTAAATATCTAAAATAAATTACAAATTTGGTGGCATAGCAATGGCCCCCCTACCCGTAAAATATATTTTTGACGCACTTCGCGGGCGCTTTCGGGGGCAAGCCAGGACAGCCAGTTTCCAAGGCCATCAGTGTATTATCTGGAAGTCCAGCCTCAGGCTCAACTGAGGCAACATAATTCGGAGCTCTTTAAAAAGTTGTGAAGTATGCTGCATGCTAGAACTAAGTGGTTATGTTTGTACTCCGCCATATTTATTGCCGTAACCGGTTGGCCATTATCCCAAAGGCATTCTCCACGACTCTTCTGGCTCTGGCCAGCTGGTAATTAAAAACCCTCTTCTCCGGGGTGAGGGTCCTCTGGGGGAATGGACTCATCAGGTGATCACCCAGACCAAATGCTTCATCAGCGATAAAAACAAATGGGAGTCCTTCCATGTTCTCTTCCGCAGGTGGCAATCCCAAGCCACCACTCTGGAGATGCCGGTAGAACTTGGTCTGGGCAAAGACTCCACCATCGACATCTGGCCATTCTTTCCCACGTCCACATATAAAAACTCATATGTCCCCAACACCACCGCCATTAACACAATACTATGAAACCCCTTATAACTAAAATAGTATGACCCGGAGTGGGGTGGTGGGAAGATGTGGACGTGCTTCCCATCGATTGCCCCTCCACAGTTGGGAAAGTCCCAACGATGAGCAAGTTGGGAAGCCACAGTCTGCCATTCCTGTGGCGTTGAAGGAAACTGTGGAGTCAAAAAAGAAAAAAAAATATTAGTACTTTTGCACATAACATTGCAAGCAGATTAGACACAAACATTCTTGGCCAACATCAGTATAACATTTATTTTAAGGAGTATTTAAAGACAAAAGTATAAGGTCCACTTATCCGATTCCTCACCCCCTCTGATGGCCTATTGTAAACATTTTAGGGGGAGTTATAAATGAGTTTGGGAGCAAAAAAAAAAGCCTCTGGCACTCTACCTGAATTTAAGGACACAAATAACATTTGTACACATTTTAGGGGGTGTTTAGGGTAAAGCACTACAATGGAGCTGACAAAATACATTGTTAAGTGACTAGGCTAGGTGTGTATGGGCCCAGGATAGCATGCTGGGAAGGTTAGTGAAGGCAAATATGCATGGAGGACAAAAAAGGAGCATTCAAAGCTTCCAGCATGCATGAGGACAAAGGGGACATTCACAGCATATTACAATCATGGTAATTAGGGAATGATGAAAGAAATACAATACATTAGCAAGCAGTAAATACATAGAATGTGATGTTAAAGGAGAAAACTTACACTAATATAGTCCTTCTGCAGGGCCTGAATGATGGCAGAACAGCTCTCTGGAATAATGATCCCCAGAGCCTGGGGGAGATACCTGTAGAGAACTTGAGGTCCTGCAGGCTTCTCCCCGTCGTCAAGTACCGCAATGTGGAGAATAGCCTCTGCTCCGGAGTGATGGCTTGCCGCATGCAGGTGTCCTGCTTCGTAATATAAGGGGACAGTGTGACGGACCTAGCCAGGACAGAGGCTTTTGGAGGGGACTGAATGCAAGCCTCTTGCCCACTGATTATGGGCCCTGGCATTTGGGGGAATGGTGCTCTCTGTGAGCTGTATGCATGGGGACCCTGAGGCTGGTGTTGTTTTGGATTCGGGTCCATGTCCCCCCAGGACACGCAGACTCTGGGAACCCTTTATATGCCATATTAGAATAGTGACCGATTCATACCATTGGGACTCATACTGTTAGATGCTAATGTCATGAACTTCAGTCACCTGTCTGTTGTCTGCTATAATGTGTTTATTGTAGATAAGTCTAGTGTGGGCTCTAAGAGTCTTTTCACCCATTGTTGTTTGTGTTAATTAACTCTGCTACTGTGTGAAGCTCGGTGACCACAAGTCTGCCCAAAAGGTCATGTCTCTTAGTCACCTAGGCTAAGGATTAAGGATTAGATAATTAGCTCATGTTAATTAGGTTAGGTTTTAGTCATCCTGCTGTATATATTTGTGTCAGATCTCAAATAAAAGATTATTTCTAGTTCTTGGGGGTTCCTATAGCCAGATCCATTGGACTCGTGTTCCAGGACTTAGGAAGCGGTATACTGACGGAAGCACTCAAGCGGAGTGTGGGACGTTCCGTGACAGACAGCAAAGCTAACAGACGGTGAAAAAGGGGGTCCCTCATCCGGAGAAAATTCCTGAAATCATCAGGGTTATTCTCCTGGATCTCACGCAGCAAAGGCATATGAGAGAACTGGTCACGCTGGAGTAACCAATTCTTGGTCCATGAACTCCTCCCCGCCCTGTTCATGGACTGGGCTTGGGTCAAAGCAAGAACCCCAACACCAAGCCCCCACATAGCACAAACTCTACTATGAGTACGTACCTGCAACATGGCTTCAAAACGGTCGGCTGGTCAGAACGAACTAACAGAACGCACTGAAGAACAGCAAGGCCTGTGAAGAGCGAGCTGAAAATCAGAAACGAGCGGACAAGAACGCACTGAAAAACAGATACGAACTGACTACACGCACTGAAAAACAGATACAAACCCACAAGCACAAACTGGACAGCAGTAAAACGATCTGAAAAGCACGAGTCTGAAAAGCACAAATCGTCTCTCACCAAAGTTCTACTAACACGAGATAAACACGAGATTAGCAGAAGGAGCCCAAAGGGTGGCGCAGTGGCTATTGAACTTCCTTTTTCTAGACCCGTCGTACGTGTTGTACGTCACCGCATTCTTGACGGTAGGAATTTGGTGTGACCATGTGTATGCAAGACAAGCTTGAGCGGAATCCTGTCGGAAAAACCATAGCTTTTTCCGGCCAAAATTCCAATCGTGTGTACACGGCATTAGAGGAAGTGTGTTGAATGATGTTGGCCATGCAAGAGCCGGTATGAATGTGGGTATTGCAGGAAAAGCTGCTTTTTTAGTAGTATTTTAATGTAAAGGTAGGCAACCTCTGAGAGGTAGAGATTTACCTGAGCAACATGAAAGAAAGCTGCAGCACCCTCTTTTATTTATTTATATATTTTTTTTAAATCAACTAGCAAGGCCCCCAATAAAAAGGATGGCAAGAAGAAAACTTATAAAAATATAATAAAACAAATGTCATTGTAAAAAAAGGTGTATACACTTACCTAAATTCAGCCTGCCTCTGTCTGGTCATGTGATCTTACCTGTGTCAGCTAACAGCGGCTGCAGGGGAGAAAGTGCTTGACATCGGCTGATAAAGCCTGGAGCGGTAATGCCACCCAAAGGTTCCCATGTTACTGTTGAGGTTGGCGCTCCCTCCTCTCCCGTGCATATGCTGCTGGATCACACAGGTAAAATAATGTGACCAGATTGGAGCAGTCTGAAAAAAGGACAGTCAGCATAGGTGTTAGGGGTAAGGGGGCAGTTTTTAAGGCTAGTGCAACCTGGAATTGTACTTTCAAACTACCCTCTCTATTGGTGGCCTGTGGCAGTGAGGAGCTCCATCCAAAAGGGAAACTATGCTTGCTTGCGCCCCCCCCCCACCCCCTAGAGTTGCCACTTCATCCCTTTAAACCCGAACACATATTAATTACACAGGTTCTGTGGCTGATTAAGGTGGTAATTAAACTCACTTGTTGCCTTATCTGTATTTAATTAGCCTCAGAACCTGTGTAATGCATATATGTTCGGGTTTAAAGGGATGAGGTGGCAAAGCTCAGCTTCACATACAGATTGCACAGATGGCAGGAGCTGACAGGCATGTTAGGTCACGGTCTACTGATGGACTGATTGCCGACCTACGTTTTAATGGATATTAATTATTGTTTGCAGTAGCAGTATTTTTTTACTGTAGGTTCAGCCGACAAAGAAAAAATTCTCCCTGCAAGACAATATCATACTAGCACATTATAAAAGACTTCCCTAAATACAAAGTCCTCCAGCTGCACGCTGTCACTGCTGACAGGGCTTCCATATTGACTCGGTCTTCCTTCTGGGTACAAAGGCTCTGGCTCTTTGAATGGCCAAGCCACAATAACATCATTCCCACGCATGTGCACGGGAGTCACGGTCGCAGCACAGAGCTCTGAAGGGACTGCATGAGTATGCTATGAGTGAAGTGTTTGTGAAGTGCATTGCCCTTTGTGAAGTGATTGCTGCAGAGGTTGAAGGGGACCCCCCGGTCAGCCTATCAGTGCTCAGACCATATGCCGCACACTGCATCAAATTGGTTTGCATGGCTGTCGTCCCAGAAGGAAGCCTTTTCTAAAGATGATGCACAAGAAAGCCCGCAAACAGTTTGCTGAAGACAAGAAGATTAAGGACATGGATTACCGGAACCATGTCCTGTGGTCTTATGAGACCAATATAAACGTATTTGGTTCAGACGGTGTCAAGCCTGTGTGGCGGCAACCAGATGAGGAGTGCAATGACAAGTGTGTCTTGCCTACAAGCATGGTGGTGGGAGTGTCATGGTCTGGGGCTGCATGAGTGCTGCCGGCATTGGGGAGCTACAGTTTATTGAGGGAACCATGAATGCCAACATGTACTGTAACATACTGAAGCAGAACATGATCCCCTCCTTTCGGAGACTGGGCCGCAGGGAATTATTACAGCCTGATAACCCCAAATACACCTCCAAGATGACCACTGCCTTGCTAAAGAAGCTGAGGGTAAAGGTGATGGACTGGCCAAGCATGTCTCCAGACCTAAACCCTATTGAGCATCTGTGGGGCATACTCAAATGGAAGGTGGAGGAACGCAAGGTCTCTAATATCCACCATCTCTGTGATTACATACACTTACAATGTTACAAATATCAACAGCCTTTGACATAGATAATTATGCCGCTGGGGATCGCAGTGCTGTTTCCTACCTGCTGTAGCTTGGCTTTCCAGCTCAGCTCATTCAAGGAGATCCCCAGAAGGCACGCTCATGTTCACTGACGGTTGTCGTATAGCCCTTTTCGCATTTCGCAGTCTGTGAAATCATCTGAGGGTGTGTCTCTATATCTGGGTTTATACAATGGATATAGTATATCGGGTATCTCTCGTATATACAGAGATATAGAGCGACAACCTCGATGATGTCACAGAGAGAGACGTGTCAGGATGGGGCTATACGACAACCATCAGTGACCGTGAGCACTCCTTCTGGGGATCTCCTTGAATGAGCTGAGCTGGAAAGCCGAGCTGCAGCGGGTAGGAAACAGCGCTGTGATCCCCAGCAGCATAATTATCTATGTCAAAGGCTGTTGATATTTGTAACATTGTAAGTGTATGTCCAATCAGGTGGGAGCAATTTTAATAAATTCAGTTTAATACGGGATTACGCTGTGGACTCTTTTCTCTTTCTATGTGAATGAGCTTTTAAGCGGTTGTCCCGGTTTCCCATCAACAACAGGATCAGCAAGGATTGATTGTAAGATCAAGTGTTTGGAGCCTATTATCCAGTGGTGTCTGGTAAGAGTCTGTTCCATAGGGGATTCTTTACCCCCGATTATACACAGGTGTTGGTGATGGTAAAAATGTTCCATTGAGTATTCAAACACTCCCCTGTTTTTTGGACTATAATACACCGATTTGATAGTCACAACAATTTTTTTTGTGGACTATAGTATTGCCTTGTATGAACTGCTTTTAAACACACTAATGACAGTGGGATGTCATCTGTTAATTAACGCTGCCTTGACGAATGTATTCATTTGTATATGTGTATAAGTTTTATAACATTGCCGTTAGTTGCTGGTATGGAATTAATTGTTGACTTAATAAAGTTGTGTTTTATATCAACAATCTCCTTTACAAATTATTCTCTGATCTTCATGTGATCTTTGGTTATGATGGTACATAATCGAGGAGACAACTTTTCCTTAACCCTGTATTCACACTTTTGTGATGTGTTGCACTGTGTTATCACATGCGAGTTGCAAAGTGTTAAGGCAGCCAATACATTATACATTGCAGCACAGCACAATGCATGGTATGCCCTCATGGGTGATCCTGTACTTCCTACAACAACGGGATGATGTCACAAGCCCCGCTCTGGCGCTTTTTGTCACTCTCCTTTGACTTTATTAAAGCGATACCGTTGATAAAGTCGCAGGAGAGTGACGGAACGCGTCAGTGGCGGGGCTTGTGACGTTACCCCGTCGTTGAGGGCATACCATGCATTGTGCTGTGCTGCAATGTATAATGTATTGGCTGTCTTTGTGACCCCAGGGGGATCTGTATTGGTTTGAGTTCATCACCTGTATGCACCAGGGCTAGTGCATTCTTAAATGAGAGTGGAAAAATTGCTTGCGTTTTAAATAAATTTTGTTTTACGGTATTACACTATGCTAGTTCCTTCTTTATCCTTATGTTGCCATCATCTATGAGAGACCACGTTTGCAGGAGTCCATTGTTGGGAGCTTAAGAGACACTGGATTGAGACCCCAAAGGGGAAGGTGCGACTTGGCCTAATTGGGGGCCGCTCTGGAAGGTGAGCGCATAGTGTAACTGGTGGAGGGTCCATTTGGTGTCAAGTCACTCATTTGCTAGTATTCACCGCTGGATTGTATGTGGACAGCAATTTGTTTACACAGGATACCACTGGATATAGGGACTTTTCTTTGACATATTATGTGTTCTATTTCTTTTGTCCACTAGAGGTCACTGGTTACACACACTATATTTGTGTTTGTAATATTATTAGGTGCTATATTTAACACTCCCACTAGGGGCACTATATATATTTTTATACTTTTTTTTAATTATATGTTCATATTGCATAGTAAGTTTATCATCTCTATAAGGAGGTAGAACCTCACATTTATTCTTTTTGTATATATTGTAGAATACGCACTTCCTTCCTACTGCTGAAGGAATTGAGTAGTCAACAAAATGCGTTGAGAATTTTTGCTCATGAAGGACTTCATCTCTCTCATCAGCAATACTAAATTATTATTGTGATGACTAGGGTCCACAATGCAATTCAGTGAGTGCTCTTTATGAGCCAGGAACAGGTTATTACTATTTTATCCATTAATGCATGCGATTTTTGTATAATAAAATCAATATTGTTTTTCTTATTGGAGTGTTGTAATGCCTTTTATAGCACCATTTAAAAATCACAATTATTTAAACAAGTTTTTCATCATTGTTTTTTTTTTTTTTTTTTTGTCAATTACATTCAGTGCTAAGTGTCCCACATGGTAACTGCATTTGTCTGTTTAAAATAAGCTCAAATGTTCTAAAAAGCGAGGATTTAAAAAAAAAAAAAAAATTAAAATCCCCCATATACTATTATGTTAAATTGAAGGCATTTTACAGTAGCTTAAATAGTCCATTTGCTATGGATACATTTTAAATAGGCTCTAAGACTTCATTTACAGACTCTCTCAGCAGTTCATAAATGTTACGGGGGGGGGGGGGGGGGGCAGTATGTTTTCGTTATTTTCCTGGTAAAGCACATTATGAAAGCTTGTGTTCTGCTCTACTAATTCATAGTTTTGTTAGTAAGTGTTGTCAGCACTTGTCATCAAAGCAAAAGCCAAGGACAACTTGAACATCGAAAGAATTTTTTTTTTTTTTTTTAAGTACTAACCATTTTTGTGGAAATGAAATTTTCCTTTTTAAAAAAAAGCCTAAAGTATGGACATTCAACAAAAGAATAAACAGCTGCAACATTTTACAACCTGGTGAACCATGTATGCCAGTATCCTAAAAATAAGATTCATAGTCATTTTAGTTGTCATCTATATTTCTTGGCTGAATAGCTTGTCGCTTTTCTGGTATTGAACTAGTGTTCACATAAAAGTAAAACCTAAGAGACCACAAAAAAAGTTTTCAGATTAGCATCTAGCTTGTATCAGATGCAATGCAAAAAAAAAAAAAAAAGGAGAGGGGGACTCATTGGTGCTGCTAAAAACTTCCTAAGTGTGGACCCAAAAACGTGAACACCAGTATAGGCACTTTCTTTGCCCTTGCTCCCTAGGTAGTATGCCAATGTATTACAAATGGGTGACTTGAGACATCCAAGGACAAATCATTGAGGCCGGGTTCACATATGTGCAACGGCGTGTTCGTGCCTCGGGTCTGGTGCGTGTCTGTTCACCGGTTCAGGTCTGCATTTTTGCCAGAATTTGCACCTGAACCTGACTCAAACACAAACACACACAGGACCCTTTTGCAATCAGCTCCGCAGGCGGCCCGGACCTGTGTGAACGGGCTCCATTGAGAGCCAGTCACATTTTCATGTCATACGAATTGGATGTGGTAGCATCCACATCCAATTTGCACATATGTGAACCAAGTCTAAAGCCTGGTACACACAATCCGATTGTTGGCCAACTGTACGAAAATCAGACAACAGACCATTGTCCGCCAAAAATTTACTAGCCTGCCATCCAACATTTGCTGTCCGAAAGTTGGACAATTGTCAGAAGGAGCATACTAACGGTCAGATTTTAGGACAACAGTCTGTCAACAGACAATCCTCTGCCAACAATCTGATCGTGTATGAGGCTTTATACTCATTTAGCTGGAAGCATGGCAAGACTTCATCGAGGAAGAATAGTAGCTGTAAAAGAAGAGTGACACTGTGGTGTGGATTTGTCCATTTATGGTCTACCCCAAGGTGGCGATAATGAACACCATAGGAGTTGGAAAAGCTCATTACACACACAGAGGTTTATAAATCAGTCACCAATGGGTTTATTTACAAAAGCTGGAGAGTGCAAAATCAGGCTCACTTCTGCATAGAAACCAATCAGCTTCCAGGTTTTATTGTCAAAGCTTAATTGAACAAGCTAAAGTGAGCCTGATTTTGCACTCTTCAGCTTTCGTAAATAAACCCCCAAGTGACCTAGCCCGTACTTTCCCCTTCTCAACAGAGAAGAGGAAAGGAATTTATAAAAATGTAGCTACAACCAAAAGGCTTGGCCCCTGGATGTGGTAGGGAAATAGGTTTATCATTGTTGGTTTTCTTGTGCAGAAGGAGGTGAGGGAATACCTGTTCAACAACAGCACAGCCATTTTTATTTATTTTTGTGTACAGTTGGAAGGGGTTGGCATTTTCTTCAGGTTTCTTTCCTAGTTCAGCTATACACACACACACATACAGTCTACCGTGTGAGTTGGAAAGAGAAGCAGCAAGAACTTCTGCAAATACAAAAATGGCAGGCAGACATCATCCCAACCACTGTTCTCTGGAAGGCGATGTTCTCTGATTAGCCATATTTTTAAACACTGCAGTGGTAAAATGACCCAGTTTACAAAATGTGTTTAAAGTGAAACCCCTCACTGGGGACATTATGTCACTTAAGCATTTAGAGCAGTGGTCATCAACCCTGTCCTTTGGGCCCACTAACAGGCCAAGATAACTGAAAATACATGACAGGTGATAACATTTGCTGCTCAGTGATTGCAATATTCTAGTCTGCATCTCCCCAAGGTAATACATAAAACCTGGCCTGTTAGTGGGCCCTGAGGACAGGGTGGATGACCACTGATTTAAAGCTCCTTACTGGCATTTCAAAGAATCCAGGTACGAAAGACCAGGGTGGATGCACAGAGAAACCTCCAATATACAGCATTTATATTGTGTAGGGAAAACATAAAACATGTAGCAAGATTTGAAGAAGAACCCATCATTCAATAAAAACTTGCATCATATGCTAGTGACAGATGGCATGTTGACTGGAGTTGGGCTTTAAAGTATTTTGGCTGCAGAATGGTCACAGAAAAGACGCAAAATGTCCCTAAATCTTTGTTTAAAACAAACTTTTTACTTTGGAGGAACCCTTGGCAAAAAGTTCTCAGATATCAGGGAACCCCTGAAACATTTTCAGATGTACAGCTCACAGAAAACTGGATCTGATCAACAAGCTATAGATATAACCACAATTAACCCCTTCCCGCCGACTGTACGCAGATATGCGTACTCGGCTTTCCGGGGGTTATACCGGTATGATGCCCGCAGCTGCAGGCATCATCCCGGTACCGTTGTTTCCAGCGGGCGATCGGCTACCCGTGTATAACAACTGATGCGGCTAAAAGCCGCTCGGTTGTTTATACCGGAGGAGCGGGAGGGGACATCCCCCCCCTCCCGCCGCTGTTACCGGGCCTCCCGTGCGAGGCCCGGTGTCCAATCGGGAATCTTTCGGCGGCTGGGGGCGGGCTGGAACGAAGCTGGTGAGCGGCTTCGTTCCAGCCTTCTTGTTGTAAACGCGGAAGCAACGTCATGATGTCACTTCCCGTTTACTCAGCTGCCAATGGCGCCGAATTTAAAAAGTACACAGTATTCAGAATCGCCGTTTTCGGCGATCTGAATACTTTGAAGTGTAAAAGGAGGGATGGGGGGGTCTTTTAGACCCCCCATAAAGAGTACCTGTCACCACCTATTACTGTCACAAGGGATGTTTACATTCCTTGTGACAGCAATAAAAGTAAAAAAAAAAAAATTTTTTTTTAAACACAATTTTAAAGTAAAAAAATAAATTAATTAAATAAATAAATAATTTTTTTAAAGTGCCCCTGTCCCCGCGAGCTCGCGCAGCGAAGAAAACGCATACGGAAGTCGCGCCCGCATATGTAAACGGTGTTCAAACCACACATGTGAGGTATCGCCACGATCGTCAGAGCGAGAGCAATAATTCTAGCACTAGACCTCCTCTGTAGCTCAAACCTGGTAACCGTAAAAAAATTTTAAAGCGTCGCCTATGGAAATTCATAGGTACCGTAGTTTGTCGCCATTCCACGAGTGCGTGCAATTATAAAGGGTGACATGTTTGGTATCTATTTACTCGGCGTAACATCATCTTTTACATTATACAAAAAAATTGGGGTAACTTTACTGTTTGGATTTTTTAAAATTCATGAAAGTGTCCCTTTTCCAAAAATTTGCGTTTAAAAACACCGCTGCACAAACACCGTGTGATAAAAAAATATTGCAACAATCGCCATTTTATTCTCTAGATTCTCTGCTAAAAAAAATATATATAATGTTTGGGAACTCTAAGTAATTTTCTAGCAAAAAATACGGATTTTAACTTGTAAACACCAAATTTCAAAAATAGGCTTAGTCATGAAAGGGTTAACAAACAGCATTAAATAGAATAAATATTAATAAATATTTTTTTGCACAGATGCTGAATTGTGGGTCGAACTTGAGATGAGCACACAGGGAGTTGCTTTCCTCCACATGCAGAGAAGTGCAGGGAAGCTGCTGTTGTAACATGCCTTTTCCACTTGATCCCTGTTAACCCTCCTCTCATACATTCCAGGTGATATCACATACAAGAGCCTGGGACCACACAGGGTTCCTCAACTGGAGTTCTGAGAGAAGTCCCCAGGGAATCAATATTGCTCAATGCAGTCTTCAATACACACTGACTGTGCTCATTGATACCCGATGCCTCCTCTGTAGTCTTCTGTGAACTCAGAGGTCGATTTTGTCAGAATCTATATGGCAACCCAACAGTATCAGTATAGAATTACGAATAATTTTATTGGTAACAGAGTAAAACTAATATACAGTAGAGAATTAAGACATTTTATTAAAGTAAAGATGATATACAGTGCATAAGACATTTTATTAGAAGCATATAAATATATGAAGTAATAAAACCTACTTATCTACAGACATTTTGCAAAAAAAACGTATCATACTACTTTACAGGACAGAACAAAGGGATGGTTAGAATGATCCTACCATTAGACACAAACTAAGAACAAATGTTATAAAAATTATTAAAAAAAATAAAAAGTTAATGGCTTAAAATAAGAGGAGATTTAAAACCTGCCAAGAAGTATAATGTGCCCGCTTAGCATACAACGAATGTAAGCTATAACAACCAGTCAGAACTATTGTAGTCCAACTAGCCCAAGGGTAGGTATACAGGGGTCGAAAAGTGGCTGAAAACAGTCAGTTCGGCAGTTACCGGATGACTTTTGGCCCGTGTGTATGGCTTCTGTTGAACAAGAATGCTGGAAAATCAGCAGCCGACCAACGCTTGCAGCCAATGGCTGCAAGCGCTGACCAGTGTGTTCTGGGGGGGAGGCGGTCCCCCTGTCCAAACACAATAGCACAGCAGGGAGATCACTGTACTAATATTGCATAGTTAGTACAACACCCCCCTTAGTTTTTTTTAGTTCAGCCCACTGGGGTTGAACAGTAAAAAAAAATTTAAAAAAAATTAAAGTGTGTACCAGGCCTAAACCTGACCAAAGACATGAAAAAATTGAAGTCAAATTTGATTACAGTGATCGTCAAACTTATATCTGGGCAGCAGCAGACATCTACCAGCCAACCATTAGCCCAAGATCTGCAAGTGCTGGGAGTTGTCTCATACACTACATAGTACGGCATGAAATCAGTCTGCAAGACCTCTAAAAATGGTTGGATTACACCTGCATCTCCACCTTAAACTTCTGAAATCTGATTCCATGTTATGGGTTACTACGAAATTACTGTTTGCAACTTAGGTTTTTAAAAATGAAAAAAAAAAAAACAAACATACACCACAGGCAAAAGACAAAAGTTGATATTGGACAGGTAGGAAGTGTGAAGTATTGGTGTCAGAGATCCTCTAAAAATGAATGGCTGTGACCGTGTTCCCCTGAACCAAGTCCCTCACACTACAAGCAAAATAGAATTTAGATAGTAGTAAATGTTTTAGGGAAATGGAACTCCGAGAGGAAACGCAGAAAGAACCCATGTACATGAACCCCAACTGTTACCGGGATGGGTAAGGAATCTGCCTATTTTGAAAACACTCAACTATTTGTGACTAAAGTGTAACATTTAGCAAGGCAGCAACTACTATGCCTGCCATAAAAGCACATGGTTCATTTACAAAACGTGTAACAAAGTCTCAGTCGTTGAGCAGCACTAATTATCTGGGCATCAGTGACATTTTTAAAGCACACTACAAAGGTAAGGCACCACCGGGAGTTTGTTAGATCTGTGCGATGACAGTCACTAAAAATATTCAGCAAAAATGAGCCAGTATACCCTTTGTAGAGAAATACAGAGACCTAACCCTTTACATTCTCTCACAGGTGACAGCTACAAAGTCACATCGTGTGACAATAACTGAAGGATGCAACAAGTCTTCACATCTGAGTCGGACCCGGTCTGTTCTTATTGATCGAATCAAAGTCGATGACTATACTTTTTCTCTTGGGAACAAATTTCCTTAAAAATATAAAATATATAGGTTAGTTATATGCCAAAACTAGTTTTCCAACTGTAAAATGAGAAACAAAAAAAAAAAAAAAAAAAAACAAAAAGGGGAGGGGGAGGGATAGATACATTGCCTAGGCTTCACGCTCTCTCTAGAGGAGCCAATTATAGTGCCCCATGCAGAGAGAATCCTTAGAAGGGATAGACTGAAACAAAAAGACACATGGGGTTGCTGAGGCTGTGTGTTTTTCAGCTAACGGAGATCATAAATTATCAGGAAAGGAAAACATTTTCTAACAACTGAACTCCAGGAGTTGGTTTCATTGCTAAAGTTTTTTCCTTTGTGCAAAATGCACTACCAGTTCCCCCCTTCCCTCCCCTCCCTATTGCTCTGTTAAACTTAAATTTATAAACTTAAAGACCTACAGTGTATTTTTGAAAAAAAAAAAAAAAAAAATTAACCTCAGCTAGTGTAACAATCCTGCCCTGTTAGACAATATAATGGAAAATGAAGCTAATAAAAGGAGGGCCTGAACTGTGCAAGCCATTGGACTAGTAACTAAAATTGCCTACAGACTCCTTGCTGCTGATCACCCCCCCCCCCCCCACCCCCACCCCTCCACCTGCCATGTTCTGCACCGTAGAGGTTAGCCATCTTATTAGAAACAGGGCTTAGCTTCCGCATGTCAAGGCTGCACCACAAGGACTTCTGGTCTAATGACTCCAGAGCACAGATTCCGAATTAATGAATTAGAAGCAGGGAGATGCTTTCACTGCAGGTCCTTAGGTACAGGTTACTCTCTGGAATGAGAACAGTGAGCAGCAAGGAAGTGCTGTTACCAAAATCTCATGGAAATAGCAGTCAGAGGCAACAGTGCCTCAGACAATCTCTCTCTCACCACAGATATACAGGCTCAGAATGTCTAGGAAGGACAGGAATTCCACTGCTGTTTCTCAGAAGGAATTTGCAGTGAACAATTCTAGATCTTCCGTATGGCAAAGCAAATCTTCTCTGAGTTTAGGTCTACATATGAAAAAAAAAAAAAAAAAAACACACACCACACACACACACACACACACACACACCTCCCTCTTGTGGCAATGGATATGTGGTCTCCACAAATAAGCTTAAAAAAGGAGAAGTTTACTTTTGAAAAAAAAAAAAAATGCACTTTTTTTGCAGGTAAAAAAAAATGTGCATGCATTTATTTGGAGCCTGTAAAGCATTGCACCAGCAACCAGCAGATCACTGATGCCATGCAGGTCTCCCGCAGATCTATCAGTGTATCTGTGTGCCCATACAGGCATGCAGATACACTGACAGAAAATCAACAAAGCACCACAGTGCTCCAACTACAAGCCGACAACTGCAAAGGATGTCGGAATTTGTAGTTCATTCACACACACAGAGCTGCGTTAATGAATGATGCGGCTGTGTAGGCGGAAGCCCGCATGGCCACGCTGATTTCAAAAAGTGACAGCTAGTATGGAGAACTTCTCTTGCTATCACAGGAGGAGGGGGGGGGGGGGTAAAATCGGGCAGCGGCTGCAGCATTGGGAACATGTTACATGTTCCACCCTAAAAACGGGTGGACCATATAACATGTTCACAAAGGTCAACTTCTCCTTTGAACTGGCTATACACTGTTTGAACCTGAGCCAGTACCTGGTGACTCGGCCGAAATTCGCTTTGTTGGTGGCCCTGTCAGCTCACTCCTTCCCGATATCCTTCAACTGAAAAATCAAAGGAGCCAGGTGGAAAAATGTCAGCCAATCTAATACAATAGGCTAGAGGGGCATTCGTTCATGCGAACTGTATAGTATAGATGGGAAAATCTGTTTAGACTCGTGGCTGAAAAATAAATAAATAAATAAATTAAAAAAAAAAAATCTAAAAAAAACGTATTTGGCCAGACTTAAAGGGGTTGCAAAGGCAGAAGGCTCTTTATCTTAATGCATTCTATACATTAAGATAAAAAGCCTTCTGTGTGTAACAGCCCCCAACACTTACCTAAGGTAAGTCTCTGTCCAGCGACATCAATGAATGTCTCAGCCGTCTGATATTCTCCTTCCCGATTGGCTGAGACAACTGTGGCACCATTAGCTCCCGCTGCTGTCAATTAAAATCAGCTAGCCAATCAAGGGAGAGAGGGGGCAGGGCCAGGCTCCATGTCTGAATGGACATAGGGAGCTGTGACTAAGCACGGGTGCCCCCATAGCAACCTGCTTGCTGTGGGGGCACTGAACAGGAGGCAGGGGCCAGGAGTACAGAAGAGAGACCCGAGAAGAGGAGGATCTGGGCTGCTCTGTACAAATCCACTGCAACAAAGCAGGCAAGTATAAAATGTTTATTATTTTTATAGGAAAAAAAAACGAGCCTTAACAATCACTTTAAGATTAATTAGCAGTTCTGTTCGGCTATATAGCCGCTAGCAATAATCCCATGTAAAATATGACAGTTTGGTTGTACCAAAGTTGATCGATCAATTCAGCCTTCTCATACATGGTTTGAATCTCAGCCAGTCCCTGCTGAGTCGGCCGAGATTTGAACAGTCTATGCCTGGATTTAAACAAAGCGAGGGGATGGGTTGTTCAGGTTTTTTCGCACAATATTGCTTTATTTGGCACAAAAATACGGATCAAAGAAGGAAAAATAAAACAAAAAAAAAAAACCCAAAAAAATGCACTTATAGGATAAAAACTACTCTTACGTGTATTTGATACCAGCCAGATCAAACATGAACCTTGCAGCCTTCATTTCTAGAGAGTCATGGTACTTATCAGACATATAGATCACTTCTTTAATGCCTAAAACAAAAATATAGATTGCATCAGTTGTTTTAGGATGAAGGCAATAAAAGACTGTCCAATACATAGCTACTCTACTACAGGACCGCAAAATGGCCATAACATTTAATATACAAAAGTGCGCATAGCCATTTAAAGTCAATCTGAAGTGATATTATGTACTAAACAAATACCGAAACTGCACTCAGAGCTTCTTCACATCTGGCACTGCCCTGAATGTAAAATGTACTCAACTCTCAGCTTTCTGTAATCGGCTTTCAATGAGTGTTAAGTTCTACAATTACTCACCTGCTTGTATGATTAGCTTGGCACATTCATTGCATGGAAACAAAGCAACGTACATGTCGCATCCTTTTACATCTGCTGAATTCTTATTCATAATGGCATTCAGCTCGGCATGGCAAACTGTTAAGATAAAGTATAAGGGATATAATACACCACTAGATGGCACGCAATCATGTGTCAATGAAGACAGGACATACAAAGATTGAAAAAAAAAAAAAAAAAAAAAAAAAGAAGAAGGAAGGAAGGAAGGAAGGAAGGAAGGAAGGAAGGAAGGAAGGAAGGAAGGAAGGGAGGGAGGAAGGAAGGGAGGAAGGAAGGGAGGAAGGAAGGGAGGAAGGGAGGGAGGAAGGAAGGAAGGGAATGAAGGGAAGGAAAGGGAAGGGAAGTGAAGGGAAGGAGCACAAAATTGCTTTCAGGTAAAAATGTCAACACAAAAACTGTTTTTTTTTTTTTTTTAAATAGTAACTTAACTCTCTCAATCAACATTAATTATTTCTAATCCTTATTCTGCTAACATTAATAAATAGATAGGAATATAGATATCATATTTACTTGTTTTAAACTTTTTTTCCACATTTCTTCAGTTACTTCCTGGTTTCCATGCCTAGGAAAATTATGTCATGTCAGGAGTCTTCAGGAGGGGCCTTCTCCAGAAAGTAAATGCTACAGGAATCATCTGCCCTTAGTCAAAATGGCCACTGCCAGAAATGCTAGGGTGTGTTTTTTAAAGTGATCTCTCAACAAAATAAAGCACAGAGACATGGATGGATGGGAAACTTTGCTTTGGATTTTAAAACATGAATTAAATAGTACATTTTTGGTTTATGTTGTTCAGATGCAGTGTAGTTTTGCTTTAAAGACCAATTCCACGCAAACATTGTTAAAAGGCTCCAATAACGATAACATACGTAAATGAGCCAAAAAAGAGAGAGAGAGGTATCATGAGAAAGATTTCCCATTTAAATAACTGCACAATTCTTACATCTTCTTGCTATGCGCAATGCAGACCAGACAGATATGGGTCCGGCAGGGGACTTTTAAGAGACTCATTGCAATAAAAGACAAAGTTAAAGTAACCCTGTCATAATTGAAAACCAATGAAACAAGACATTTGCACATGCCTCTAAAATAGAGACCACCCCAGGAGCCCCCCAATGAACTCCAGCTTTAACTTTCTAATTTGGAGAAGCCCAGAGCCTAAACACACCCAAGCATTACACAATGTTAAGCAGGCAGGTCACATTGGTGCACACAATGAATTGAAGACTGTGGAGAGGGCCTGCCTAAGTGCCTTATTTCTGGGCCAGCATTTGTGGGGCAGAAGAAAGGCCTTTCAAAATTGTATAAACTGTTTTTTTTTTACATACATAACCAGGCAACTGATGTGCCCTCAGCTTCACTTGATGTTAGTTATGACAGATATAAAGAAACTGTCGTCTGAATTGACCATGTATTTTGTGTACATTCACGATTATTGGAACAAGAATGGTTTATAAGAAGTCCTCTATTGTGCACAGAAGGAAAGGGGTCTAGGGTAGGGGTGAGGGGAGAGGAAGGAATGTTGTAGATGGCAGTGGCAGTTGGCAGTACCACAGCTGATGAGAGGGAAGTTGATGTAGTGTTTGGGGGGGGGGGGGGGGGGGGTAAGAGAGCTGATGATGGAAGGGAGACGACTGTGGTTGTTTGGTGCACAAGAGTAGATCGTGAGGGGAGATAAAGCACATCACAGACATGGTCAACAGGATGACACATGGGTATGTCAGAAATATAAAATCAAGCAAGGGATGGTGTGAAAGATTCTCAGGAAACAGCACCACAATACAGTTCACTGATCACTCTGGGAGGGCACAGAAGGCAGAATATGGAGAGATTGGAGATTTTACCTCTACCAGACAGAGAAGGTAAGGAGACAATATCTGTAGTATGGGGGTTGGAAGTTCAGAGGACATTAAAGTGTTACTAAACCCAGGATTCTGCATTCATATCTGTTCTCCCACAGTACATGGAAATGAAATAATTTCAGTAATATACCTTTTCTCATCAGCAGTATATAGCAGTCTTGTGATTACCATCAGTGTCCAGCCGAGCACGGTTAAAGCTTGTAGGAGGAGTTTTCATTCTCCTCTGACTGTCCTATAATGATGCAGGGCCCCTTACCCTCTATCTGGACAGTGCTGATTGGCCCTGTGCTAATCATATGCACCCTTCCAAGAAAAAAAATAAATTCTCTAGCAATACACACCAAACTGAACATGTGCAGATTGCCCCCAAAGCTCTGTTCTATCAGCAGATGGATCAGTGACAGAGGAAGAAGGGGAGGATCAGAGAAGACAGGATAAAACAGCCTTTTTACACAATGTAGAGAATTAACCCCTTAGGTTCCACAGTGAGTAAACCAAGCATGCTTTACTGCATATACAGACTGATTTTACTGTTGTGGGTTTAGTAACACTTTAAGGCTGGCATCGTAGAGCAGCTGAGGGAGCAGAGACATAAGAGGAGAGACGTCCATGAACATAAATAGGGCTAAATAGGGCTAAGCCAACAGTGAGCATAGCCAACACCAGCTTCTTTTGAAGAACAGGCAGCTGAGATACAAGCAGATGACATCAGGGACCAGGAGAGATGGGAAGAAGTGCAGCAAATCCTGCATTCAGCATGTAGATGAGCACAGTGAAGACAATGAAGTTTAGGGCCGAACGGATGACATCAAAGAGCATGTCACCAGCACACCAAGGATCTCCAGAGTGGGCCCAAAGCTTTAATCAGTGATCACATCCTTACAGCAGATTGCAACTTTTCGGAGCCAAGGAGGACCCCTTCATCAGGCATGTGGCTCCGAAACGTTGCAATCTGCTGTAACGATGTGATCACTGGTTAAAGCATTGGTGACATTCTCTTGCTCTGACTTGACATGGTTACAGCCGGTGGTCGCTTCAGCATTTCTACAGGAATGTATGCTTTGGGAGTGCGTCGGATGACACGAAAGGAACAAAAAACTGGGAGGAACAGAGGAGGGCAGACTGCTCTGTCTTGTTTGGGGTTTGCATCCCAAGATGCAGTAAATCCAAGATGTTAGCTAGTCACAATTGGACAGAAAAAGCTGTAGGAACATTCTCACGTGCACAAAAATTGGATTGCCTCTTAAAACTATAAAAGGTTATTAATCTTTCTACTTATTTACATAGACACATACTCAAAATAGCAACAGAATGGAGCTTCAACTTATTCAGCACAGTAATTGAGGAAAACATTACATAGGAGTTTTTTTTTTCCAGCCGTAGACCAACTCTAAAGAAAGATTGCTGCTGAACTTGCAAATGCTCCATGGCATCATCTGTTTCTGTTGTAAAGGCACACAAATCCTCATCAGACTATGCACAGGACAAATCATTAGGCTTACAAAGCCTGTGTGGCCAATTCCTGGAGACAAACAATTTGCCTTATAAAGAAGTTACCAGAAATAAAAATATAAAACCTATAGTTGGAAAGTTGCAGAATCCCATTTCATCTACATAGCAGATTCATAAGGGGCAGCAGCTGGGCTCTTCGTGAAATATTAGAACATCACAAATAAGCTCATTTTTACCAGAGCACAAATTCTATTTCAGCAGTTTGGAAGGAGAATAAATGAGAAGTGCTTATTTAAAGGGCAAGAAAGCCCTTCCTCCCCCAGTTCTGACAAAATTTGGTTAAGATTGTTTTGATGCATCCATCAAGCTATCGTGCGTGAGAGAAGAAATGGAAAGGCACTCGATCATGATATAATAGAAAAAGACTGCAGCTGATGTAAAAAGGAAAAAGAAATATAGAGGCATTTGTGGTTTCGTTTTTACACAGCTTTCAACAGAGTAGACCTTCCACATAAACTTGACTCTGCTCCCAGACACGTCAGGCCTTTCTCTACACACCATTAGAACACTGACAGCCATTACTTTTGATATGCAAGACAGTGCAGATTTAAAAAACAAAAACAACAAGTCAAGAAATAAATGGAAAAGCTTAAACCATGGATTTGTGAGTTTGGGGTAAATACACAGAATCATTCTGCTTTGCAACTCACCATATATGAATACTGGAGACCTGCAGGCAAAGAACACAACCTAATAAATGTCTAAATTAACAAGCTAGTAACCAGCATGTGTTTTTTTTTTTTTTGTTTTTTTGTTTGTTTTTTTTAATACACACTGTTTAGAAGAATAGTAACATTTTACAAAGTTTAGATTGCATTCACATCTAAGCGTTACCTGCAGGTAGGTTTACATCTGATCTGGTAAAGGATGGTGTGAAATTGCACGCCTTCCCGCATCCACAGAAAAAAAACATGCTACTGCTTAGGTGATGCGTGGGGGTGCCATTAAATCGCCACACACGGCAAACCGCACTGTGCTATGCGGTTTCCCTGCAGCTGTGTTTTTGGCAAAGGTGCAGGGATCTTTTCCCTACATTTTATGGAGGTACAGCAAAAATCCAAATGAATGGGCTGCTGTGCCCGAGCAAACAGTCGCCGGAAACTGCATAGGTGTGAACCACTCCTGAATGTGCGCAAAAGCCTGTAATATGCAACGTTTACGAAACGTGCAAAAAATGCATGCCGTGCTCGAGGTGCCAGTCATTGTTAGTGGCACCCCAAATGCAGCTAGCAGATGGAACAAATTCAGAGTAAAAAAAAGCACGACTTAATACTCAAAAAGGCACATGAGCCTCTTTGGCGTTTAGGGAAGCCCATTTTAGCGAACGTGAACCTAGCCTTAGGGTTGATATTAGGATAAAAAACTAGTCTACAATTGTCATTTTAGGCACTAATTAAGTTAGAACTGTACACAAATGTTAACTTAAAGAGGTTGTACACCCTGGGGAAAAAAAAACCTGTAAGACAAAGGCATAATGAGCTAGTATGCATCACATACTAGCTCATTATGAAACACTTACCTTAGAATGAAGCCCTCCAGCGGCGCCCGCACACCGCTGAGACCTTCCCCGGTGTGTTTCTTCCGGGTTCGCGGGCTCCGGCATTGAGTGGCTGGAGCCGTGATGACATGACTCCCGAGCAATCGGGCAGGAGCCGCCGTTTACAGCACGGGCTCTGAAGGTCCGGCATGGCAAGCCGGACCTTCAGAGCGCATACGCCAATGTGCAAGTTTGGGAGATACAGTATTTCACAAAAGGGAGTACACCCCTCACATTTTTGTAAATATCTTATTATATCTTTACATGTGACAACACTGAAGAAATGACACTTTGCTACAATGTAAAGTAGTGAGTGTACAGCTTGTATAACAGTGTAAATTTGCTGTCCCCTCAAAATAACTCAACACACAGCCATTAAGGTCTAAACCGCTGGCAACAAAAGTGAGTACACCCCCCCTAAGTGAAAATGTCCAAATTGGGCCCAATTGGCCATTTTCCCTCCCTGGTGTCATGTGACTCGTTAGTGTTACAAGGTCGCAGGTGTGTTAAATTTAGTATTATCGCTCTCACTTTCTCATAATGGTTACTGGAAGTTCAACATGGCACCTCATGGCAAAGAACTCTCTGAGGATCTTAAAAAAGAATTGTTGCTCTACATAAAGATGGCCTAGGCTATAAGATTGCCAAGACCCTGGAACTGAGCTGCAGCACAGTGGCCAAGACCATACAGAGGTTTAACAGGACAGGTTCCACTCAGAACAGGCCTCGTTATGGTCGACCAAAGCTGAGTGCACGTGCTCAGAGTCCATATCCAGAGGTTGTCTTTGGGAAATAGATGTACGAGTGCTGCCAGCATTGCTGCAGAGGTTGAAGGCGTGGGGGGTCAGCCTGCCAGTGCTCAGACCATACACCGCACACTGTATCAAATTGGTCTGCATGGCTGTCGTCCCAGAAGGAAGCCTCTTCTAAAGATGATGCACAAGAAAGCCCGCAAAACAGTTTGCTGAAGACAAGCAGACTAAGGACATGGATTACTGGAACCATGTCCTGTGGTCTGATGAGACCAAGATAAAAACTTATTTGGTTCACTTATTTGGGGGGGGACGGACAAGTGTGTCTTGCCTACAGTCAAGCATGGTGGTGGGAGTGTCATGGTCTGGGGCTGCATGAGTACTGTCGGCACTGGAGAGCTAGTGTTCATTAAAGGAACCATGAATGCCGAAATGTACTATGACATACTGAAGCTAAACATGATCCCCTCCCTTCTGAGACTGGGCCGCAGGGCAGTATTCCAACATGATAATGTCCCCAAACCGACCTCCAAGACGACCACTGCCTTGCTAAAGAAGCTGAGGGTAAAAGGTGATGGACTGGCCAAGCATGTCTCCAGACCTAAACGCTATTGAGCATCTGTGGGGCATCCTCAAACGGAAGGTGGAGGAGTGAAAGGTCTCTAACATCCACCAGCTCCGTGATGTCATGGAGGAATGGAAGAGGACTCCAGTGGCAACCTGTGAAGCTCTGGTGAACTCCATGCCCAAGAGGGTTAAGGCAGTGCTGGAAAATAATGGTGGCCACACAAAATATTGACACTTTGGGCCCAAATTGGACATTTTTTACTTAAGGGTGTACTCACTTTTGTTGCCAGCGGTTTAGACATTAATGGCTGTGTATCGAGTTATTTTGAGGGTACAGCAAATTTACACTGTTATACAAGCTGTACACTCACTACTTTACATTGTAGCAAAATGTAATTTCTTCAGTGTTGTCACATGAAAAGATATAATAAAATATTTACAAAATGTGAGGGGTGTACTCACTTTTGTGAGATACTGTATTCACAGTACCTACAGGTAAGCCTTACTATTATAGGCTTACCTGTAGGTACAAGTAAAACATTTGAGTTTACTTCCTCTTTAACCCGTTGCCGCCCAGCCTATGGCATAATGAGGCCTGGGCCAGCCTCTCATCCCTCTGTGTTAATGGGACACATCACAGCTAATCACAAGAAAACAAACAGAATGAATCGATTTCATTCAGTAAAGTTCTTGCATATAGCAATAAAATTAATTGCTATAAAGCAACCATAACGTTAAAAATAAATAAATACTGATCACTTCCCCAGAGTAGTACAGTACAAGATTACTATGGTAAAATTATATTGCTCTGGTCAAAATGTGTTAGAAAAAAAAATATATTTTTTTTTTCCATTTCTTCATTTTCCAGAAAATTATGACAGACGTACAAAAAAAAAAAAAAAAAAAAAAAAAAAAAGGCTTGCCATGCCTCCCACCTTTGGACTGTACATTCCAAAAAGGGGTCATTTGGGGAATATCTGTACTGACCTGACATTTTTGGGTCTCAACAAATGAGATAGGCCGTCAGTACATCAGGATAGATAGATAGATATAAAACTTTGCAAATAATTATCTAACAGAAACAAAGAAAAAAACATGTTTTTTCTTTTTTCTAAAATTATCTTTTTTCGTTTATCTAGCAAAAAAAAAAAAAAAAAAAAACAAACAAACAGTGGTGATTAAATACCACCAAAAGAAAGCTTTATTTGTGTGAAAAAAATGATAAAAATGTACTTTGGGTACAGTTTTGCATGACCTCGCAATTGTCATTCAAAATGTGGCAGCACTGAAAGCTGAAAATTGGCCTGTGCAGGAAGGGGGTAAAAATGCCCGGTATTGAAATAGTATAAATTACAATTCTACTTACTTCCATTCCAGGTATGGGAAATCTGCGAACACCCTCGCTGACATCTTTCTGGCTTCAAGATCTTTGGCCATCTTTGGTACTGACAAATGCCAAAAATGTACACAAAAGTTGTGCAGATGCAGCTATGGCTGAATTTACACTATAGCGTTTCACAAACATGCGCAAAATCATGCCACGTTTCTGCGCTACACACATAGGACAGCCTATTTACCTCAATGGGCTACTCTACACAGGACAAATGCACCAAAGTAGCACTTGCACCTTTAGGCTCTGTTTCCACTAGTGCGACTTTTCATGCGACTTGGGACTGAAAAGTCGCATGACAAATTGTTTCCCATGATTTCCAATGAGTACCGTTCATATCTGTGCGACTTCAAGTCGCAGCGACTTCAAAGTAGTTCCTGCACTACTTTGGTCCCACTTTGATGCGACTTGAGGTCCATAGATACAGGCATTGCTTCAAATCGCGGTAAAAAAATTGCGGCAAAATCGCGCGACTTTGGGGACGCAATAGTGGAAACATAGCCTTAAGCTTCAAGCATCATTTACCACAAAAAAAAAGTGTCTATTTTGCCACGTTTTGGTGCCATTGACAATGAATGGCATCACCATGCGCTTTTATGGTAAAAGTACATTGTATATCCTTCTATGTTATGGTCCTTTAGGTGCCCATCTAATAGTTGTTTTTTTTTTTAATTATCGATGCTCCCTGCTGAAACCACTGCTTGTGGAAGAGAATTCCACATCCTTACCGCTCTTATGCCCCGTACACACGGTCGGACTTTGTTCGGACATTCTGACAACAAAATCCTAGGATTTTTTCCGACGGATGTTGGTTCAAACTTGTTTTGCATACACACGGTCACACAAAGTCGTCGGAAAATCCGATCGTTCTGAACGCGGTGACGTAAAACACGTACGTCAGGACTATAAACGGGGCAGTGGCCAATAGCTTTCATCTCTTTGTTTATTCTGAGCATGCGTGGCACTTTGTCCGTCGGATTTGTGTACACACGATCGGAATTTCCGACAACGGATTTTGTTGTCGGAAAATTTTATATCCTGCTCTCAAACTTTGTGTGTCGGAAAATCCGATGGAAAATGTGTGATGGAGCCTACACACGGTCGGAATTTCCGACAACAAGGTCCTATCACACATTTTACATTGTGTACAGGGCATTACAGTAAAGAACCCTCTACAAAGTTTAAGGTTAAACCGATTTTCTTCTAATTTTAGTGAATGGCCGTGTGTCTTTTCAATTCCCTTGCTCGGAAAAGTTTTATCCCTATTGTGGGGTCATCCATACAGTATTTGTACAGTGAAATCATAATCCTCTCAAGCGTCTCTTCTCCAGAGAGAATAAGTTCAATGCTTGTAGTCTTTCCCCATAGCTTAGATTCTCCAGTCCCTTTATTAGTTTTGTTGCCCTTCTCTGGACCCTCTCCAGTTCCAGCACATCCCTCCTGAGGGCTGGTACCCAGAATTGGACAGCATAGTCTAGGTACCGCTGGACCAGAGTCTTGTAGAGTGGGAGAATTATTGTTTTATCTCTGGAGTCCCCTTTTTAATGCATGCCAATATTCTGCTGGCTTTGCTCGCAGCAGTTTGGCATTGCATGCTATTACTGAGCCTGTTATCTAGTAGGACCCCCAGGTCCGTTTCCATCCTAGATTCCCCCAGAGATGCTCCCCCTAGCGAGTACATTGCATTCATATTTTTGGCACCCAAATGCATTATTTTACATTACATTTACATTATGCATTATTTTAGCCATTTATCTCGTCCTCCAGATCGTTTATGACTAGATTAAATAGGATTGGTCCCAGGACAGAACTCTGGGCGACCCCACTTTCCACACCAGACCATTTCGAGTACTCCCCATGCACCACCACCCTCTGGACTCGCCCCCTCAGCCAATTTTCAATACATGTACTCACCCTTTGGTCCATGCCGACAGACCTTAGTTTGTACAGTAAACATATATGGGGAACTGTGTCGAATGCCTTTGCAAAATCCAGATACACCACATCCCTTCCTTTATCAAGATGGCAGCTCACCTCCTCATAGAAGGTTAATAGATTGATCTGGCAAGAACGATTCTTCATGAATCCATGCTGATTACTGCTAATAATACCATTCTTATTACTAAAATCTTGTATATAGTCCCTTATCATCCCCTCTAAGAGCTTGCAGACTATTGATGTTAGGCCAACTATTCTGCAGTTCCCAGGGATATATCTTTTGTCCCTTTTTAAATATTGGTGCTACACTGGCTTTTCTCCAATCAGCTGGTACCATTCCAGTTAGTAGACTGTCCATAAAAATTAGGAACAATGGTCTGGTTATCACTTGACTGAGCTCCTTAAGGACCCTCGGGTGCAAGCCATCTGATCCCGGTGATTTTCTAAGGTTAGGTTTTTCAAGTCCATTTCTAATTCTATCCTCTGTTAGACATGAGAGTGCTTCCTGTGATGTGTTATGAAGATAAACATTACAGTCTTGGTTACTGAATCCCCGTTTCCCCTTGTGAAGACTGAGGAGAAGAAGAAATTCAAAACCTTTGCCATCTCTCCGTCTTTTGTAACCATATTCTATATATCATCCTTTATGGGGCCAAGGTGTTCTGACCTCCCTTTCTTACCATTTATATAAAGAATTTCTTGGTTTTTTTTGTTTGTTTTTTTACTCTCCCCTGCTATGTGCCTTTTGAGTTCTATCTTAGCCGCCCTGATTGCACACTTACATTTCTTGTTGCATTCTTTGTAAAGTTGGAATGCTGACGATGACCCCTCACCCTTGTATTTTTTGAAGGCCTTCAACTTTTAGAACCACCCAGGACTTTTGTTAGCTCTTTTAAATGTATTTCCCATTGGGGTGCACTGGGTAATACCTTTATTTAGTATGCTCTTAAAGCACTCCCATTTTTCCTCCGTGTTCTTTGCTCCTAGGATTTTATCCCATTTAGGATCTTCTAGCAAAAAGCTCAGTTTGAAGTTGGCTCTTTTGAAATTCAGAGCCTTTGTATTGTCCCTGTGTTTCCTATTTATGTGATTTATGCTGAAACTAATTGACCTGTAGTTGTCGTTTCCCAAATTGCCCCGTATTTCCACATCCACGATCAGGTCTGTATTGTTAGTAATCAGTAGGTCTAGTAACACTTTATTTCTTGTTAGTGCATTTACCATCTAACCCATGAAATTGTCCTGCAAGACATTTAGAAAATGGAAAGTCTTAGACAAATGCACGGTTTATTCTGCCCAGTCTGTCTGGATAATTAAAATCCCCCATTATAATGACACTTCCCATCCTTGCCGCCATTCCAAACTGTGATAGGAGGTCCGGCTCCCCCTCCTCCCTCTGGTTAGGGGGCCTATAGCATACTCCCAGTATTACTTTCCCCTTGGTTTTCTCCCTTTGAAGATCTACCCATAAGGATTCCACCTCCTCCCTTGCTCCATTAGTGATGTCATCCCTCACATTCACTTGTACATTCTTGATATACAGGCATACCCCTTCCCCTTTTTTACCCTCCCTATCTCTGTGATATACGGAATACCCTTGAATGGTTGCCAGCCAATCATGAGTGCTGTTGAGCCAAGTCCCTGAAACTCCCACAAAATCCAAATCCTCCTCGTACAACAGCAGCTCTCCCAGCTTGTCAGCCAGACTTCTGGCATTAGTGAACAAGCCTCATAGTTTTGTCCGGTCGCATACTTTTCTCCTTGTTGGTTGTTCTGAGGGTGCAATTTGGATTTGTTAATTTACAATATGACAATATAGCTCAAATGTGCAAAATATAAAAACGCATAAAGTGCAAATAAATATATATATATTTATTTGCACTTTATGCGTTTTTATATTTTGCACATTTGAGCTATATTGTCATTTAGTTATGCATATTGGCACATTTGCACGTTTATATTCATTTATTCATTGCACTGCATCTAGTAATGCTGTGATTCAGTTATGCTTATTGGTACCTATGCACTGATACGTTAATCTGTCTTATTTCACATTTGAATTTGCATTTATACTTTTGATGCGTTTTATATGCATTTGTCAATTTTCACATTTGTATTCAGAGTATTTATCTATTATTAGGTCCGCTTACCTTGTAGAGGTATTGTGTTTCACACACCCACATGCGTTTATTTAGACGCAGTTGTTCTATCATGCTATAATTTAGTAGCATGTCTAACACACTCTAGCGCAGCGTAATCCTTTTTAAGTTTGTAACTTTGCACGCGTATGAGACGTGTTTAACGCACGCAGCTGATTAGTGCTTTACTAAGTTTTGTGTGGCTTGCAGGATCTTTCCCAACGTCTACCATGTCAGCTGGGTCTTCCCCAGCCCCTCCCAATAATCTGTCCACCAGATCCTTGATGTGCCAAACCCAAGCGCCTGGTAAACTACATACAGTTTAGCACTTCAGGTCTTTGTGACAAATTGCCCTCTCTGTCCTAAACATTGAGTCCCCTACCACCAGAATCCGTCTTTCCTTACCCTTGGCTTTACCCCTGCCCTCACTGGCGGAGGAGTTTTTTGCCCTGGCAGCTAGGGGCATCACTCTGCTCCAGCAATGCTGGTCCCCGACTGGTTTCCCCAATATCACGCAACAGGGTGTACTTATTGGGATGTTCCAGCCCAGGACCGGCCTCCCTGACTCTATCCCCTCTACCCTTCCTGAGTGTCACCCATCTACTCTGGTGCCTGCACCTCTTTGTCTCCACCTACCCCTGTGCTGGCCCCTGTCGGGTATGATCCCAACTCTGCTTTAGTATGGAGAGTCTTCTCAATGTTGACAGTTGCTTCCCTAGTTTCAGAACCTGGGCTTCCAGGGAAACAATGTGCTTACATTTTGCACAGCAGTATTCGCCCTCGATCAGATGATCAAGGAACACATACATGTCGAAGAGATGTGCACCGAGACGCATCTGCACACCCGCTGGGCATTGTACCAATTTAATGAAGATTGGGAATTATACTCTGTCCAATTAATGGACAACTAGCTTCCTGACGAATACTCACAATACACGTGCACTCGCTAGTGTGAATGGATGTGTATTGCATTACAGACATTATCTCCTGCAATAAAACGCCTGCGTGAATATTATTCTTTATAAATAAGCTCTGCTCTAAAGCCGGATCTGGCATTTAGGGGGAAATAAAAAAAAGAAAAGAAAAAAAAAAAGGAAGAAGGACAAAAATGTGTAATATATATATCTATATATCTATCTATCAATCACACAGTTGTGCTTATAAAAGTTTACATACCCTGGCAGAATTTATGATTTCTTGGCCGTTTTCATAGAATATGAATGATAACACAAAAACATTTATTTCACTCATGGTTAGGGTTTGCCTGAAGCCATTTATAATCAATCTTTTTAAATCATAATGGCAACAGAAACTACCCAAATGACCCTGATCAAAAGTTTACATACCCTGGCGATTTTGGCCTGATAACATGCACACAGTTGACACAAAGGGGGTTTGATTGGCTATTATAGGTAACCATCCTCACATGTGATCTGTTAGCTTGTAATTAGTGTGTGTGCGTGTGTGTGTGTGTGTGCTCCACTGATGTTTCTGGATTCTGAGTCATTGGGAAAGCAAAAGAATTGTCAAAGGATCTGCGGAAAAAGCTAGTTGAACTGTATAAAACAGGGAGGGGGATATAAAAAGATATCCAAGGAATTGAGAATGCCAATCAGCAGTGTTCGAACTCTAATCAAGAAGTGTAAAATGAGGGGTTCTGTTGAAACCAAACCACGGTCAGCTAGACCAACTAAAATTTCAGCCACAACTGCCAGGAAAATTGTTCGGGATGCAAAGAAAAGCTCACAACTAACTTCAGGTGAAATACAGGACTCTCTGAAAACGTGGTGTGGCTGTTTCAAGATGCACAATTAGGAGGCACTTGAAGAAAGATAGGCTGCATGGTCGAGACGCCAGAAGAAAGCTATTACTATGCAAATGCCACAAAGTATCCTGCTTACAATACGCCAAACAGCACAGAGACAAGCCTCAAACTTTCTGGCACAAAGTCATTTGGAACGATAAGACCAAAATTGAGCTTTTTGGCCACAACCATAAATGCTACATTTGGAGAGGAGTCAACAAAGCCTATAAAGGACAGGTACACCATTTCCTACTGTGAAACGCGGAGGTGGATTGCTGATGTTTTGGGGATGTGTGAGCTACAAAGGCACAGGATATTTGGTCAAAATTGTTTGCAAGATGAATGCAGTATGTTATCAAAAAATACTGGAGGAATATTTGCATTCATCAGCCAGGAAGCTGCGCATGGGACGTACTTGGACATTCCAACATGACAATGATCCAAAACACAAGACCAAGTCGACCTGTCACTGGCTACAGCAGAATAAAGTAAAAGTGGCCATCTCAGTCTCCTGACCTCAATATCATTGAGCCACTCTTGGGAGATCTTAAACGTGCAGTTCATGTAAGACAGCCCAAGAATTTACAGGAACTGGAGGCTTTTTGCCAAGAGGAATGGGCAGCTTTACCATCTGAGAAGATAAAGAGCCTCATCCACAAATACCACAAAAGACTTCAAGCTGTCATTGATGTTAAACGGGGCAATACATGGTATTAAAAACTGGGGTATGTAAACTTTTGATCAGGGCCGTTTGGCTAGTTTCTGTTATGATTTAAAAAGAGTAAACACAGTTGATTGATAATAAATGGCTACAGCCAAACACTAACAACGAGTGAAAGAAAAGCGTTTGTGTTATCATTCATATTCTCTGAAAAATGGCCAAGAAATTATAAATTCTGCCAGGGTATGTAAACTTAGGAGCACAACTATATATATAATTTTTATTTTATTTTTTTAATAAAAAAAGGTGGACTTTGCTGAAGAAGGTGGTCTTCCACCCCATAACATTTTTTGAGACCCCACATTCTCCCTCCTTGTTATATAAGTAATACTGCTTAAAGGTGTTACTAAACCTAGGACCCTGCATTCACTATATCTGGTCTCCCACAGTACACGATAATGCAATTAATTTCGTAAATATAAACTGCTAAATATCTTTTTCCATCAGCAACATATAGCAGTCCTGTGACTTCTATCAGTTCCTAGTAAAGCTTGTAGGAGGAGTTTTCATACTGCACTGACTGTCCTTTCAGGATCCAGGACCCCTGACCCTCTGTCTGGACAGTGCTGATTGGCCCTGTGCTGATCACATTCACTCTCCCAAGGAAAAAAAAAAAAAAAAAGCTCTCTAGCAATACACACCAAACTGAGCATGTGCAGCCTGACTCCAAAGGCTCTCTCTTATCAGGGGAAGTTCTGGAGCCAGTGTAAGAAGAGGAGGATCAGAGAGGACAGGATCAAGCAGCCTTTTTTTTTTTTACACAATGCAGAGGTTTAATCCCTTAGGTTCCACAGTAAATACAACAAGAATCCTTTACAGACTGATTTTACTGTTGCAGGTTTGTTTTGCACAGGGCAGCCCAGATCCCTCTTTGCTGCTCCTGGCCCCTCCCTCCTATTGCGTGCCCCCACAGCAGGCAGCTTCCTATGGGGGCACTGGAGCCGAGTCACAGCTCTGTGTGTCCATTCAGACTACACTTTAAGACTAGACTGTGTGCATCCTAGGATGAGGCAGGACACCAACGATTACAGTGCTAGCAGAGGTTAGTCCATCCCACTGAAAAGAGACTGTAAGACTCATTCAGCCCCATACATATATATTTAACAGTGACTGCAACTAGGAGAACATAGAGAAACTGAGAAACTGAACAGAGTTCTCAAAATCTTAAAAATGAGTGCCATTTCCTACCATAGGGGTACTTTGTATCAAGCTTATTTTCTGCTGTTCTTGCCCACGGAAGTGCATCATCCGGACAGCCATTGGGCATTCCATTGTATCCAATACCAACAATTTTGTTCTCAGGATTGACGATACATGCTCCAACCTAAATAAAAAAAAATAAATAAAAATACAAAGAATAGGGGGATTCTTCCAGCAAGCTACAAACTTTCAGGGTGGAACCATTGCTTGTATGAGAGTATAAAGTCTGTAAAGGATTGTGTGTTGCCCAGTTTTACACAGAAGCATGCAGTAATGAAAAAAATGCAAGTTAGACTTACCGGTAACTTGTTTTCCAACAGGCTTTTAGGACAGCACTCGAGAGATCATGGCTCCTCCTCACACAAGAAACACATAATCAATTAAGTCTGTAATAGGAGGCCTCCACGTTGCTTCCATCAGTTTGTAGAGAACCTCCAGCCCCAGCTGCAACACATAAGCGACAGTTGTATCATAGTATTACAGCAACAGCATAAATAGGGCGGGTTAGTGCTGTCCTGAAAGCCTATTGGAAAACAAGTTACCGGTAAGTCTAACTTGCATTTTTCAAAAATGTCTTTCAGGACAGCACCTGAGAGGATTATTGAGACTTACTCCATTTAGGGTGGGACAACAGCCTGTAAGACTTTTCTTCCGAAAGCCCGGTCCCCAGCCGTCATGAGGTCTAACCTATAATGACGGGTAAAGGTTGTCAGACTTGTCCAAGTAGCTGCCTTACAGATTTGTTCGGGGGCGGCACCAGCTTTTTCTGCCCAACTCACCGCTGAAGCTCTTGTAGAATGAGCCCGGATACTCACTGGACTCTCTTGACCTGTAAGGGAATAGGCTTCTGAGATAGCCAATCTCAACCATCTGGCTATGGTTCCTCTGGAAGCTTGTCTTCCTTTTTTATTACCAGAAAATAAAATGAATAGAGCGTCTGAACATCTAAAGTCTTTAGTGGTTTCCAAGTAACTCAAGACTGCTCTTTTAACATCTAAGGTATGGAATTCTTCTTCCTTCTTACCCAATGGATTAGAACAAAAACGTAGGAAGTATTATCTCCTGGGTTCGATTCTGGACCAAAGCGACCTTCGGTAAAAAATTAGGATCAGTCTTCAGAACAATTTGGTCTGAAAAAAAAAAAAAAAAAGACTCCCTGATTGATAAGGCTTGCAGCTCACTGACTCTTCGAGCTGTTGTAACAGCCACTAAAAAAACTGTTTTCAAAGTAACTAATTTCAGGGAGGCTAAATTAATGGGTTCAAAAGGATCCCTGGTCAGGGCCTGTAGAACAACTGATAAGTCCCATACTGGACAACTTTTGATCACCACTGGTCTAGATCGGGTGAGAGCCTTGAAGAATCTAATCACTAAGGGTTCTGATGAAATGGATTTTTCCAAAAATACCCCCAGCGCAGCAAATTGAACCTTGAGGTGCTGACCGCTAGGCCCTTGTCCGCTCCATCTTGCAGGAAAATCAGAACAGAGGAAATTTGTTTTGATGATCTGCCGTATGCTGTGCACCAGGATTTGAAGACTTTCCAGCCTTTGGAATATATTGCTCTTGTAACCTTTTTTCTGCTAGATAGGAGGGTAGCCACCAATCTATCCAAGAAACCTTTTCTCCTCAAGAGTTGCTCCTCAGAAGCCAAGCCGTGAGTTTTAGCTTTGTTACTTCCTGGTGAAGCAGAGGACCTTAGAATAGGAGGTCTTGTCTTAACGGAAGGTGCCAATATGGTTTTAGTTGCATCTGTAGAAGGGATGAAAACCAAGGCCTTTTGGGCCAGAAGGGAGTGATGAGGATTACTGTAGTATCCTCTTTCCGGATTTTTGTTATGACCCGAGGGATAAGCTGAAATTTCCAATTGTGACCCAGAGCATCCACTCCCAGTGATGACTCATTCCTGTTCATGGAGAAGAAGCGGGACACTTGAGAAAAGTCGCAAAGAGATCCACTCTTGGCCGCCCCCGTTTCTTCGCGATCAAATGGAAGACCTCTGGATTCAATTGCCACTCCGCTTCGAATACCTGGTTCCTGCTGAGGAATAGAGTATGGAGCTCTGTCCAACTTAGAATGCCTCTTGCTAGGTCTTGCAGAACTCTGCTTCTGGTTCCCCCCCGTCTGTTTATGTAGGCCACCGCCGTGGCGTTGTCTGACAGGATCCGAGTATGCTGTCCCTGGACTTCTTCTGCAAAGGTCAGTAAGGCTATTTCTATCGCCTTTAGTTCCCTCCAATTTGAGGACCTCAGTGCTTCTTTTGTGGACCACGAGCCCTGGGCCCACCGACCATTCATGTGAGCCCCCCAACTCCAGGAGCTGGCATCGGTTGTTAACCTTACCTGGGTTGGGAAGGACCATACCAGGCCTTCTGAATATCTTGTCTGGTTCTTCCACCACCAGACTCCTTTTCACCGCTGTGGGGATCTTCACTAGTGAATCCAGTGAATCTTGCTGGTGATCCCAGGATTTTAAAAAAGAAAAATTTGCAGAGGTCTGAAATGGAGCTTTGTCCACTGAACTGCCAGTATGGAAGAGGTCAGGGTTCCCAATGTTGACATGATCTTCCTGATGGACAGAATCTGATTGGACTGTAGCAGTGACACCACGTGTACCAACTTTTTCTGTTTTTCTTCTGGAGGAAATATTTTTTGCTCCAAAGAGTTAATACTGAAACCCAGGAATAACACTTCCTGTGAGGGAATCAGATTTGATTTTTGAAGGTTTAAGATCTACCCTATGGATTCTAGGTGAACACGGGCTCTGACCAAGTTTTCTTGAAGATCTTCTCTGGTTTGTGCAAAAAACAGCAGGTCGTCCAGATAAGGAATCACTGAGATTCCTTCTAAGCGCAGAGGCGCCTATGCGTCGGCCATTATTTTCATGAACACCCTTGGGGATGATGACAGAACGAACGTGAGTGCTCTGAATTGCAGATGTACCACCTTCTTCCCTTTTTTCAGTGCCAACCTCAGATATTTCAGTGACCTGGCAGCAATAGGAATGTGGAGGTAGGCATCTTGTAAATCTATTGATGCCATGTAGCACCCTTGATTCAGGAGGTTTCTTACTGAGGAAATGTAATCCATCCGAAACCTTCTGTACTCTACTGATTTGTTCAGCATTTTGAGATTCAGGATGAGGCGGAACTTTCCTGAAGTTTTCTGAACAAGGAATACATGCGAGTAGAAACCCTGGAAAAACTCCCCTGTCGGGACCGGAACAATGACTTTCTGGGTTTTCAGTTCCTGAATTAGGGACTTCATGGCGAAAGCCTTGACCGGATCCCTTGGGACGTTTGTCATCAAGAATCTTTTTGGAGGTTCTTCCGTGAATTCTATCACGTATCCCTGGGAGAGCATATTCACAATAAACTGGTTTGACGTAATGGCTCTCCACTGGGGAAGAAACTCCTTGCGGTTTTCCGGAGGTCGTAGGAGGATTGAAGAGCACTCCACTCCTACCTTTGGGCTTCTGGGAAGACCATGGCTTCCTCTTGCTCTGCATTTTTCCTTCCTGCTGCCCTTTTTGGGGCCAAAAAAAACACTTACGGGTCTGCACCTGTTTCTTCTTAACCGGAAACAACTTCTTTTTATCTGCCGTACGGTCAAGAATGGACTCTAGCTCTGAACCGAACAGCAAATCTCCTGCAAAAGGAATACTACACAGTTTGTTTTTAGATGCAGCACCCCCTGGCCGAGTTTTCAGCCACAAGGCCCTCCTAGCAGAATTAGTTAAAGCGGCTGACATGCGAATAGATTCTGCTGAAGCATCTGCAATATATGATATTGCTACAGACAAAGTTGTAAAGGAGTCTAGAATCTCCTGTTTTGTGGAATCCGCCGTAACATGGGCCTTCAGCAGGTTAACCCAGTGATCTAAACTCCTTTCAACACAGGTTGTTGCCATTGCCGGTTTTAGATTGTTCATCACTGATTGCCAGGTTCTTTTAAGAAGCAGGTCCATCCTTTTATCCATGGGCTCCTTTAGAGTGCCCATATTCTCAAAAGGCAAGGTCCGTAGACTTTGAGACCTGAGAAAAGGCAGAGTCCAATTTTGGAACCTTGTTCCATATAGAGTCAGGATGTTCCTCAAATGGAAATCTTCTCTTGTGAGCCCGGGAAAAGAATGTTCCAGCCATTTTTTTTAAATCATATCTGTGATAATTGAATGGACTGACCAGCATACATGCGGTCATGCAGGGAGAGTTCCTTCTTTTGCTCTTCTATCCCCAAAGTAGCATGGATTACTTTCAGGAGTCCTCCAACCTCTTCTAGCGACATTTTGTACTTAGAAGCGGCATCTGTTTCATTTCCCTCCTCCGAATCTGTTTCATCTGGAGCGAGGGGAAACGTAATCTTGGGAAGTGCCATGGGATATTTGACCCCCTATTATTATTTGAGAGCCGCCTTTGGGTTAGGTTTGACCTAAAATCTTGAAAGGTGGCCCGGAGCTCATGCTTTATGGTTGTAGCCAAATCGCCACACATGGATGGAGACTCCTCCCTGACTAGATTTGCAATGCAATCTGCACAAAGCGTTTTGGTCCAAACTTCGCTTAATTTCTATTTGCAGACAGGGCACCTTCTCTTGACAGGTTGGGCAGAACCTTTGGCCTGGACAAACAGAAAAGAGACAAGGAACCACGCTTAAAAGGCTGCTACACAGCACAGATAAGGCACCCAGGTGCACTAGGAAAGACAACATCTTACTTCCATGTGCCCAGCAAGCCACCACCACCTAAGGTCCCTTGTTGCTAGGCAGATATGCTAACACTAGCCACTGCAAATAACATTCCCAGGGAGATGGGGGGTGGGTGGGGGAAGGGTGAGTAACCCCCCACAGGAAAAAAGGCAGAGAGTAACAGAGGACACAGTCCCTTACCTTAGCCTTGCTGGCGCCTTGGCTTGCACCCTTATCCGCTGTACCGCTATCCATAGCTGTCTGCGGACGCGTGGTGAAGAGAAACGCTGGTTCCAGATTTAAAAACACCGCTGCGCTGACCTGGAACTTAAGGCACCAGGTGACCCTGCCCTCTCCCCCTGCGCTTTGCAGCCGGAAATGACGCCGCGTGCCAACCCAGAAGTGCTGCCTCTTCCTATACAGAACGTGGCCGAGGCACTCCTCGGCCACCAGAACAATGGTGGCCACTCCTCCATCCCGCGATGCAGGCATCCAGCGGGGAACAGAGGACAACTGCCTGTCTTGAGAGAAAAAGAGAAGCAGCACTCCCAGGCGTACAGGCTCTCCCCGAGCACGGAAGAGGGAGAGGGAGCCCACGGGACCGTCCAACAGGAGGTAAGTGGGAGGATCACTCTCCCAGCAAAAAAGACTTAACAGGTGAGAACCTGTGTCTCCCAAAAAAGCCCTGAGAGATCATGGCTCCCACCAGAGGTGTTCCTCCAGCTGACCGAAACACAAAAAACTGATGGAAGCATCGTGGAGGCCTCCTATTAAAGACTTAATTGATAAGGTGCCATGATCTCTAGGGTGCTGTCCTGAAAGACATTTTGGAAATAAATATTAATTTAAATGGTCTAGTGGTTTTTCATGCTCTAACACTCAGTCCAGGTTCACACTGCTTGCAGGTTAGAAATGATGCTCAGCTGAACTCGCACAATTTCAAACCGGCAACGCAGTCCGACTTCGGGAGTTATTTGTGAGACATCTGTGCAGGTTAATGCACAGATGTCTATTCAAATCAACCCCAAAGTCACCAAAAGTAGTGTAGGAACTACTTTCGGGCATCTGTGCTGCGTTGCACAGAATCGGATGGTGCTATTGCCGCCGATTTAGCATGCGATTTGACATGTCAAATCGACCCAATCTGAACGTGGGCTCAAACTACGAGGAAATTTGGTTGCTATGTGCAAAGATCAGTGGGGGTTGATTTACTTAAACTGGAGAGTGCAAAATCGGGTGCAGCTCTCTATAGAAACCAATCAGCTTCCAGGTTTTATTGACAAAGTTTAATTGCACAAGCTGAAGTTAAAAGCAGATTGGCTACCATGCACAACTGCGCTTTGTTTCTGTTACAAGATTTTGCTAATAATCTTTCTTCATAAATGTAGGTCAAAATGTATTCTGCCACATTTCTTTGGTGAAAATAACCCAAATCAGTGTATATTTAGTGTGTAGGAAAGTTATAGCGTCCACAAATGATGAGAATATATAATTGTCAAAAGTATTATAATGCCTGCCTTTACATGCACATGAACTTTAATGGCATCCCAGTCTTAGGCCGTAGGGTTCAATATTGAAGTGGCCCACCCTTTGCAGCTATAACAGCTTCAACTCTTCTGGGAAGGCTGTCTACAAAGTTTAGGAGTTTGTATGGAAATGTTTTACCATTCCTCCAGAAGCACATTTGTGAGGTCAGGCGCTGATGTTGTATGAGAAGACCTCCCAAAAGGTGTTCTATCGGGTTGAGGTCAGGACTCTGTGCAGGCCAGTCAAGTTCCTCCACCCCAAACGCACTCATCCATGTCTCTATGGACCTTGCTTTGTGCACTGGTGCGCAGTCATGTTGGAACAGGAAGGGGTCATCCCCAAATTGTTCCCACAAAGTTGGAAGCATAAAATTGTACAAAACGTCTTTGTATGCTGACGCCTTAAGAGTTTCCTTCACTGGAATTAAGTGGCAAGCCCAACTCCTGAAAAATAACCCCACACCATGATCCCCCCTCCACCAAATGATTTGGATCAGTGCACAAAGCAAGGTCCATAAAGACATGGATGAGCAAGTTTGGGGTGGATGAACTTGACTGGCCGGCACAGAGTCCTCACTTCAACCCGACAGAACACCTTTGGGATGAATTAGAGCGGACACTGCGAACCAGGCCTTCTCGTCCACATTAGTGCCTGACTTCACAAATGCTCTTCTGGAAGAATGGTCAAACAATCCCATAGACACACTCCTAAACCTTGTGGAAAGCCTTCCCAAAAGAGTTGAAGCCGTTATAGCTGCAAAGGGTGGGCCAACTCAATATTGAACCCTACGGACTAAGACTGTAATGCAAGTACAAGTAAAGTTTATGTATGTGTAAAGGCAGGCTCCCAATACTTTTGACAATAGATTATATTTATTTATAGTCCCTAGGGTAGCCACCACACCGTGGGAGGTAAATGCACAAGTGCTCACCCACAAAGAAATATCTTAGTGACAGTGACAAATTCCAGATGTGCTCCAAGACAGGAATGGGGAGTGTGTAGGAGCATGAGTATTATATTTTTATTTACATACTACACTCCTCTCCAATACATTGTAATAGTGACAAGCCTGGATGTGTTCGGACTAGGATCCCTTTCCACGTGTGACCCGCCAGGAAGTGGTCACTTATATGGACCCAATCATTCCCCGCCCAACAGACGCATATAAGAGGTACGCATACTTGCAAATGCAGGACATGCACTGACCACAGATGATTGGCTTTGTACAGGTTACAGCCTCCTGGTGGGACTACACATGTGGGTTCAGATCCTAATCCGAACATGCCCAAGCTCATCACTACAGTGGACCTGCATCTCTACCAATAAAAGGTGAGCCAGCCTCTGGTAAAGAGGAACGTAGACAAGGCCATGGGACAATTCTAAATATAACATGCAGTGGACTAGGGAAGAATTCTTTTTACACAAATACTGTCAGAATTTGTCTGTGTTTTTCTACATTCGATAATAGACCAGTTTAATAATTCTTTATGAAGACGTTCCTCTGTATCAAACCTCCACATAGTAGTATAGAAGCATGTGAGCACAATATGAACATTGACAGACTTAATGAAATCAATGCACTTACTTGGGAACTGGGATCTTTACTTCTCTGAGCCGATAAAAAGGCGACGGCCATAAAATATTCACACCATTCTAAGTAATCTTCCCGCTTTTTGCACATTACATCCACTGATTGCCTATAAAGCAAAATGCAAATCGGAGAAGTGCAGTGAACCTTAAAAAAAATCAGCATGTAAACAACGTAAATATTGATAGCTGTCAATTCTATTCCCAAGGTACCCTCTCCGTTCCATCCCAGGACAATTGGAAATAACACTAATGAACAGATTTCCATAATGTATGCAGGCGAGAATTCTAGATGAAGCATGTTCAGAGATGGAGAGATTTATCATACATATGGAATGCTCATTCTCCGGGAACAATATGCTAGGCTAGCCATACACTGTACAATCTCTATTAGATCCACCACCAGCTACACCGATCATTCATGACATTATGAACACTAAAATGTAAATTGAAGAACATTGATTATGTTAATACAATGGCATTTAAAATTCCGTAGGATAGATTAGGCAGTGAGTAAACATGTTATCCCTGAAGCTGATGTGCTGAAAGCAGAAAAAAAAAAAAAAAAAAGAAGAGCATTGCAGTTTGTTGTGTATGGGGCTGCATAGCAGCAGACCGGTCAGGGTGCCAATTCTGACCCGTGTCACCTCATCCCTTTAAAACCGAACACATTAATTACACAGGTTCTGAGGCTGATTAAGGTGGCAATTAAACTTGGTGCCTTATCTGCATTAAATTAGCCTCAGAACCCGTGTATGTGTCTGGGTTTAAAGGGATGAGGTGTCAACTCTATCCCTGCCCACAGCCAAAAGCACCTACAATGGGCATGTGTGCATCAGAACTGGACTATGGAGCAATGGAAGAAGGTGGCCTGGTCTGATGAATCACGTTTTCTTTTACATTATGTGGATGGTCGGGTGAGTGAGCATCGCTTATCTGGGGAAGAGATGGAACCAAGGTGTAGTATGGGAAGAAGACAAGCTGGTGGATACAGAGTGGTGCTTCGGGCAATGTTCTGTTGTGAAATGTTACTGGACACCTACCTAAACACTCTTGCTGACCAAGTAGACCTTTTTATGGAAACAGTATTCTCTGATGGCAGTGGCTTTTTTTTAAGCATGTACCCAGCCACACTGCAAAAACGGTTCAAGAAGAGTTTGAGGAACACAATAACAAGTTTGAGGTGTTGACATGGCATCAAAAATCTTCAGATCTCAATTTAATTGAGCATCTGTGGGATGTGCTGGAAAAACACGTCTGATCCATGGTGGCCCTACCTCGCAACTTTAGAGAACTTACAGGATCTGCTAGTGACGGCTTGGTGCCAGATACCACAGCATACCTTCAGAGGACTAGAAGTGTTTGTGCCTCAATGGGTCAGGGCTGTTTTGGTGGCAAAAAGTGGGACATAATCAATATTATTTGGTAGGAATGGGCTTGGGCGTGTTGGGGATCCCACCTGCCTGATCCCGCCAAGAAAGCCGAACTGCACACCACTAATCGCAGGTAGTGAGATATTTCCCGGTCCGCAGCTGCACAGATTGGGAAATGTCTCACTGCCTGTGATTGGCGCTGTACAGTGTCGGCTTCCTGATGGGATCAGGCATGTGGGATCCCCAACACCCCTGAGCCCATCTCTCTTATTTGGGTAGTGACAATTAAGGCTGGGCTCAGGTGTGTTCACAACTCCACGTGCCTGATTGGGTAGCCCTCTCACTGCCTGTTAATAGCGGTGTGCAGGGTCAGCTTCCTGGAGGGCGCAGGCATGTGGAGTTGCAAACACCCCTGAGCCCAGCCTTAGTGATAATGTTATAGCTGATCAGTCAATGCAGTACGAGGGTCTGTCTGGTCAGATACTAAGTGATTGCACCGCTAGGTGTCCTCCACATAGGAGTGATAAAGTTACAAACAGATTGTACAGTGTATGTCCAGTATTACATGGAGTCTGCTCATGGTATATAGACTGGGATGTGTGTGCAGTGATGGATCATGTGATCACACCGGGGACATGCGGAAGGTAGTAGAGAAGTCTGATCACATGTCAGGACAAGCCGTGTACACCGGGCACACATGTCTACAGGCCGGTCCTATACAGTGTGCAGATTACCCGGTGCTGGGGGTCGCCGCCGCCTCCTCCTCGCTCATCCTGTACACCGCACACTCCAACTTCCAACTCCGACACCACGGCACCGCCCTCCTCGTCTACATTCCGCTTTCCTGGACTCTAGTTGGTTAAAGGAGAGAGGGGGCGGGGTGATTTCATCGTCATGTGACTGTTTCAGGTGACCCGTCAGGGGGTGGAGTTAGGAGACTGGAGATCAGCTGGGAACGTAGAGGAGAGAGCGTGCAGATGATGAGGAGGGAGTACCGGGAGGGAGAGGGTTTAGGACGGTGCAGGTTGTGGTTCGAGGAGAGGAGTAGTCTGGTGTATTGGGGTGCAGTGTGACATGCCCTGGGTACACTGGGGTGCAGTGACTTGCACTGGGTACACTGGGGTGCAGTGACTTGCACTGGGTACACTGGGGTGCAGTGACTTGCACTGGGTACACTGGGGTGCAGTGACTTGCACTGGGTACACTGGGGTGCAGTGACTTGCACTGGGTATACTGCTCCCCATTCACACCTGAGACCTTGTAACACTAACAAGTCACATGACACCGGGGAGGGAAAATGGCTAATTGTGCCCAATTTGGACATTTTCACTTAGGGGTGTACTCACTTTTGTTGCCAGCGGTTTAGACATGAATGGCTGTGTGTTGTGTGATTTTGAGGGGACAGCAAATTTACACTGTTATACAAGCTGTACACTCACTACTTTACATTGTAGCAAAGTGTCATTTCTTCAGTGTTGTCACATGAAAAGATACAATAAAATATTTCAAAAAATGTGAGGGGTGTACTCACTTTTGTGAGATACTGTAAGTTTGGAGACACCATAGATGGTTGCTTAACATTATAGTTAGTTGTGGCCGTGTAGTGCTCTAATATTCTAACTCCTAAAGGGTGACTGCTACAACCAATGTATTGTAATGAGCAGTCTACACACACAAAATAGTATAGACTACATTAGAAGTACCACAATTAATTTTCTTTATTTGATAAGTTTCACTTGTCACGAGGGATTGTATTTCTGTTCTTTTTAAATGTACTCTACGGGTATCAACCCGTGGTTGAAGGAAGGATAATTGTATAATATATAGCCTGCCTTAATTTTTCATTATTGTTTGAACAGCATTATTTTTGTATGCTGTATGTTGGGAATCCAGACATTTTGGTGTGTGCACCTTCCTACTGGTTTCACTTGATTTTTTACGCCGTCGCCTAGCACAAGACTGATTCTTTGGTTCAGTATTATTATTATTATACAGGATTTATATAGCGCCGACAGTTTACGCAGCACTTTACAACATTAGGGCAGACATTACAATTACAATACAGGAGGAATCAGAGGGCCCTGCTCATTAGAACTTACAATCTAGGAGGGAGGGTCAAGTTATACAAAAGGGTAATAGCTGTGGGGGATGAGCTAATGGAGAAAATAGTGCAGTTGTTAGATGAAGGTTAGATGGAAAGTTTTCAGGGATCGCCTAAAAGTGGATACATTTGGAGACAGTCTGACAGATTGGGGTAGGGAATTCCAGAGGATAGGCGAGGCTCGGGAGAAGTCCTGGAGGCAGATATGGGAGGAGGTGATGAGGGAGCTAGAGAGCAGGAGGTCTTGGGAGGAATGAAGAGGGCGATTAGGTTGGTTTTTTGAGACTAGGTTAGTGATGTAGCTGGGGGCAGAGTTGTGGATGGCTTTGTAACTTATTGTTAGTATTTTGAATTTAATTTGTTGGGCGAGTGGCAACCAATGGAGGGATTGGCAGAGAGGGGTAGCAGACACTGAGCGGTTTGTAAGGTGGATGAGTCTGGCAGCAGCATTCATGATGGACTGAAGGGGGGATAGTCTATTTAAAGGTAAGCCAATGAGGAGGGAGTTGCAGTAGTCGAGGCGAGAGATAACCAGGGAGTGAATCAGAAGCTTTGTGGTTTCTTTTGTTAGAAAGGGACGTAGTTTAGAGATGTTGTGGAGGTTGAGGCGGCAAGCTTTGGAAAGTGATTGGATGTGGGGCCAAAAGGAGAGTTGAGAGTTCAGAATCCAGAATAACACCTAGCACCCTGACATGTGGGGACGGGTGGATGGTTGTGCCATTGCTCTTGACAGAGAAGTCCGGGGAAGAGGCACGTGGGGGAGGAAATATTATAAGCTCGGTTTTGGACAAGTTGAGTTTGAGGAAGTGGTGTGACATCCATACAGATATGTCGGTTAGTGATGCATGAGGAGACTGGTGGAGAGATTGATTTGTGTGTCGCCAATGTAGAAATGATATTGAAAGCCGTGAGAGACTATCAGCTGACCCAGGGAAGAGGTATTGCCTGTTTTGTTTGGTAGACATGGTGGCCAGAACATTGGATGCAGCATCAAGGCAATGGCTACCTATTGCTTTCCACTGGGGACCATTGCAGGAAGAACACTGTTATTGGATACTCTGCTACATTTAGCACTTTGTGAACATAGCCTCCTGAAACAAGTTTTTAACACTCTTATGTTATACACTGAAATACTGAAGATACTTACCCAATCAGTAATTCAAGCCATCTACCTTTAGAGTTTGAATTTGAATTCTACATCCAACTCCCTAAAACAGTGAAATGTGATCTGGAGACCAAATGCAAGGAGTTATAGCTTACATATGCTGTGCCTTTAAAATGTTGATTGTTGTTGCTTCACTAATATTTCACACTTCAAAAAAGTGTATTTACTGTAAACCACCAACATGATTTGAGTTTACGCTTATATCTTTATTTATTTGATGTGTTTCCAAATTGGGGGTTGGTAACTTCCCCATTTGGTATCCTTTTGACTAAGATTTTTTTTTAGGATTTTAAGTGGCTAAGAACACTTAATTCTGCCTGTCTTTGCTCTCAGCCTGCCAAATGTTGGGTCATTGGTACCATGGACTAGAATCAGGTGCATTTTAGCCTTTGAGCTTCTGTAAGTGTCAAGGAAACATGTACTGGGAAAATAATGTTGGCTTATATTGCTGATTTGTTTTTTTTTCCCCATTCCGTCTTTAAGGACAGCACCGTAGAGAGACCTTGGCTCCTCCCTTCTCAGGAAACACCGCCTTAAACTTCAGGATTTAAGCCCCACCGTCCCGCCAGCCCCTCAGTTCTGGTGTTTCCTCCGGTGGGGTGACTCCGCTAAGGGGCCAGAGGCTAAGACAGCCAGGGAGGCTGAGCCTTTCCTGGGGGAGGGGGGGGGGACCAAGGTCTCTCTCTCACTCTCTCTCCCTTGCAGTCTATGAGGCTAGGGAGCCCAGGTACCTTAAAAGACTGCACATCACGCTCCCCCAGCTTCTCCTGGCGAGGCAGTAAAGCTGGAGGGGTCCAGTTTCCTTGGTCCAGTTTCCTTGGTCCAGGGGTGGCATAGGGCGGAGATGCTAGAGACCGCCCTGCACTAAGCAGCCAGCGTGGGAGCTCTGAGCGCTGGGTCAGAAGGCGGGTGACGTCAGTTCCGGCGGGAGGTCAGTGCTTCCGCCTGACCCTCGGCTTCCGGTTCCGGCCGCGGGGTATGAAAGTGGACCGTGCGCTCGGCTGGTGCTGCCTCATCTCTGCTGTGGGGACAGCACACAGAGGCAAAGGAGACCACACCGATCCTCAGCAGGAAAATATCAGAAGTGGAGGCTTCACGAACTGCTCCTGGAGAAGCCAGCACCAGCCACTCAAAGGTAAGAGGGACCCTGGGGTGGTGTTCCCTTACCTTCTTTCCTGTAAGCTCCACAGGTGTTTTTTCTCCCTTGGTGGTGGGGGGGGAAGGGGGGTAACTGGGAGCCTGGTGGTGGTTGGTCCTGGGAAGCGCACCCCTGGTGGCCCTCTGTGTTAAATGCTGGTGGATGGGCTTGCTGACTGCTCTTCTTTGTATTCCGTTTTATTGCAAGTCTACGGAAAAAATCAAGTCGCCCCATAATTCCAAGAAAAGATGCCCTTCATGCAGAGCCACGATGGGGGAGTCTTGGTCCAAACCACTCTGTAGGGAGTGTCTTGGTCGATGCCATCAAAAAAGAGTGGCAAGACCCAGAAAGGAAACCTTTCTTTTCAAGAACTCTGAAACGAAGGTTCCCCTTTGCAGAAGAGGAGGCGCTAGTATGGAATAAATCTCCTAAACTAGACGCGGCCTTTTCACAGGTCTCCAGGCATACTGACCTGGCGTTTGAGAACATGGGGGCGATCCCATGGACAAGAGGATAGATTTGCTCTTGAAAAAATCCTGGGATTCTTCCCTTGGTAATCTCAAGCCTGCCATGGCGTCCACAGTGGTGGCACGGAACATGGAATATTGGTTGACACAAATTAAAACGCACATTGAGGCAGGAACATCTAAAGAAACAATCCTGTCTTTCCCTATGCTCCTTAAGGGGGTGGCTTATCTTACGGATGCATCGGCAGAATCGGTGCGAATGTCCACAAGATCAGCAGCATTATCCAATTCAGCAAGGAGAGTCTTATGACTTAAGACGTGGCAGGGAGATAACGCTTCCAAGGTCAAACTCTGCGGAATCCCTCTCACAGGGGACTTGTTGTTTGGACCTGGCTTGGAGGCCGTCTTGGATCGGACGGCCGACAAGAAAAAGGCCTTTCCTTTTAAAAGGAAATTTTTGTTGTTTTTTTTGTTTTGTTTTGTTTTTTTTCTAAGGAATGTTTATGAGAAAATGGCTGACATGAGGACATTGTGGCCTGTAAAATGCCAGAGCCCTCATATTTGGCATGATCATGAGGATTTTATCACAATTCAGTGAACTTGGGAACCCTGTGGCTTTTTGTCTGCATTTTGTTTGGGTGAAAACACTATTGGGTAGAATTGTTTCTTTCCCTGTTGACAGGGACAGCAGTAGGTTTGTTTGCACCCCTAGAATAGGCCTATTCCTAGGGTCAGATTTACTGTACATCACAGGAGCCTATAGGCAGAGCATTCTGAGGCACCCTCCACTGCTAGTGGCCATTAATGCAGCATGAAGGGGTTAATTAACACTGTCACCAATCACTACTTTAGCAATGGACAGAGATGTGTTGAAGCATTTGTTACCTCAACATTTCATATGCCTGATATGTGCCTGCTGTACCATGTACTTGTATGAGAAAGTATCCTGTTCTCTTTGTAAAATCCCTGGCATCCCTGATAGTCTCCTTGCTTTCCTAATAAAAACTGATCACACTAAGCAGAACACACTGTGGTCAGTTCTCTACTTATGCTGGGAACTCAGGGTGCTCTCCTCCAATAATCAGACTTGTCCTGACATGCCCTCATTGCACAGCCTGTCATTGGGAAGCTCATTGTACTGCTGCTTCTCCTCCCCCCAGCTCTAATGCAGCTGAGAAGAGAGGTAATGTGATCACTTATTTAACCACCTCAATACAGTGCATTTTCACCCCCTTCCTGCCCAAGCCATTTTTCAACTTTCAGCGCTGTCGCACTTTGACAATTGCGCGGTCATACAACACTGTACCCAGATGAAATTTTATCATTTTTTTCCCCACAAATAGAGCTTTCTTGTGGTGGTATTTGATCACCTCTGCGGTTTTTATTTTTTGCGCTATAAACAAAAGAGCGACAAGTTAGAAAAAAAAACACAATATTTTTTACTTTTTGCGATAATAAATATCCAATTTTTTTTTCTTTAAAACACAAATTTTTTCCTCAGTTTAGGCCGATATGTATTCCTCTACATATTTTTGGTTTAAAAAATCGCAATAAGTGTATATTGATTGGTTTGCGCAAAAGTTATAGCGTCTACAAAATAGGGGATATATTTATAACATTTTTATTTATTTTTTACTAGTAATGGCGGCGATCTGCGATTTTTATCTTGACTGCGATATTGCGGCGGACACATCGGACACTTTTGACAGATTTTTGGGATCATTCACATTTATACAGCGATCCGTGCTATAAAAATGCACTGATTACTGTATAAATGTGACTGGCAGGGAAGGAGTTAACACTAGGTGGTGATGGAGGGGTTAACTGTGGTGCTAGGGAGTGTTTCTAACTGTAGGGGGAGGGGACTCACTAGGGGAGGAGACCAATCAGTGTTCCTCTGTACTGGGAACATACCATCAGTCTCCTCTCCTCTGACAGGACCGTGGATCTGTGTGTTTACACACACAGATCCACGGTCTTGCTGTGTTACCGGCAATCGCGGATGCCCGGCAGACATCGAGGCCGCCGGGCACGCGCAGCGGGTGCCCAGTGACACGGCGGGCGTGCACGATCGCCGGCGGCAGCGCGCACGCGCCCCCTGGTGGGCCGGGAAAGCGAGGCCGTCATATGACGCCCGCCCGCAACAAGAGCTGCACCGCCTGGCCGTCAATTGACAGCCAGCGGTCAGCAAGCAGTTAAAAAAAAAAGGGGAAAAGGGTCTTTATAATGTGTTGGGTTTTTTTGTTTGTTTTTTATATACCTATACAAAACGTTTTGCCTTTCATTTCTATTTTAAACCCAATAGGTTGTTTTACAAGGTGATCGTTTACAATCACTTAAATCTCTGTTTATTAATATTTAAAACAGATATTGTAATATTTGATGTGAGATGCCAGATGTAATTTGCATATCGTGTATCTTATCTTTTATAACAGATCAAATATATTGCATATGCAATATAACATATAAGTCTAAAGCCCCATATTTTGTGTGTGTGTGTGTGTGTATATGTACGGTTGTGTATCAATTTATTATCAATCAACTGTGTTTACTCTTTACTACTTTTTTAAATCATAATGGCAAAAGAAACCACCCAAATGACCCTGATCAAAAGTTTACATACCCTGGTGATTTTGGCCTGATAACATGCACACAAGTTGACAGAAAGGCGTTTCAATGCCTATTATAGGTAACCATGCTCACCTGTGATCTGTTTGCTTGTAATTAGTGTGTGTGTATAAAAGGTCAATGTGTTTCTGGACTCCTGACAGACCCTTGCATCTTTCATCCAGTGCTCCACTGATGATTCTGAGTCATTGGGAAAGCAAAAGCATTCTCAAAGGATCTGCGGGAAAAGGTAGTTGAACTGTATAAAACAGGAAAGGGATATAAAAGATATCCAAGGAATTGAGAATGCCAATCAGCAGTGTTCAAACTCTAATCAAGAAGTGGAAAATAAGGGGTTCTGTTGAAACCAAACCACGGTCAGGTAGACCCAACTAAAATTTCAGCCACAACTGCCAGGAAAATTGTTCAGGATGCAAAGAAAAACCCACAAATAACTACATGTTTTCAGGGAGTCCTGTATTTCACCTGGTGTGGCTGTTTCAAGATGCACAATAAGGAGGCATTTGAAGAAAGATGGGCTGCATGGTCCAGTCACCAGACGAAAGCCATTGCTACGCAAATGCCACAAAGTATCTTGTTTACAATACGTCAAACAGCACAAAGACAAGCCTCAAACCTTCTGGCACAAAGTCATTTGGAGTGATGAGACCAAAATTGAGCTTTTTGGCCACAACCATAAACGCTACATTTGGAGAGGAGTCAACAAGGCCTATGATGAAAGGTACAGAGGTGGATCGCTGATGTTTTGGGGATCTATGAGCTACAAAGGCACAGGAAATTTGTTCAAAATTGTTTGCAAGATGAATGCAGTATGTTATCAAAAAGTACTGGAGGAACATTTGCATTCATCAGCCAGGAAGCTGCACATGGGCCGTACTTGGACATTCCAACATGACAATGATCCAAAACACAAAGCCAAGTCGACCTGTCATTAGCTACAGGAGAATAAATTGAAGGTTCTGGAGTGGCCGTCTGTCTCCTGACCTCAATATCATTGAGCCACTCTGGGGACATCTTAAACGTGCAGTTCATGCAAGACAGCCCAAGAATTTACAGGAACTGGAGGTGTTTTGCCAAGAGGAATGGGCAGATTTACCATGTGAGAAGATGCAATACAGGGTATTAAGAACTGGGGTATGTAAACTTTTGATCAGGGTCATTTGAGTAGTTGCTGCCTCCATTATGATTTAAAAAGAGTAAACACAGTTAATTTATAATAAATGGCTTCAGCCAAACACTAACCATGAGTGAAAAAAGTTTTTGTGTTATCAATCATATTCTCTGAAAAATGGCAAGGAAATCATAAATTATGCCAGGGTATGTAAACTTAAAAGCACAACTGTAATATATAGATATAATTTTACACACACACACACACTATATCACAAAAGCGAGTACACCCCTTACATTTATATAAATATTTTATTATGCCTTTCCAAAACGTCTTTCAGGACAGCACCCGAGAGATCATGGCTCCTCCTCCCACAGGAAACACCTCACCAATTAAGTCTTTAAATTGGAATCCTCCACGTTGCCTCATCAGTTTTTTGTGTTTCCTCCAGCTGGAGGAACACCTCTGGTGGGAGCCATGATCTCTCAGGTTTATCCTGGGAGACACAGGTTCTCACCTGTTAAGTCTTTTTTAGGCTAGGAGAGTGAGCCTCCCACTTGCCTCTTACATGGACGGTCCCGTGGGCTCCCTCTCCCTCTTCCGTGCTCGGGGAGAGCCTGTACGTCCGGGGGTGCTGCCTCCAAAATTTTTTGGCCTGACGGGTGGCCGTCCTATGTTCCCTTCTACATGAGGGATGAGCGGTGGCGGCCGCCATGTTGCTGGCGGCAGAAGAGCGCTTCAGCCACGTCCTGTAAGGGAGGAGGCAGCACTTCCGGGTCGGCGTGTGCATCATTTCCGGGTGCAAAGCGCAGTGGGAGAGGGCAGGGTCACCTGGCGCCTTTATTTCCGGTTCCAGGTCAGCGCAGCGGCGTTTTCGAATCTGGAACCGGTCGTTTCACCACGCACCGCAGACAGCTATGGATAGCGATGCAGCGGATAAGGGGGCAAGCCAAGGCGCCAGCAAGGCTAAGGTAAGGGACTGTGTCCTCTATTACCCTGGGCCGTTTTCTCCTGTGGGGGGGTTACTCACCCTTTTCCCCCCCTTCCCCCACCACCCACCCTCCCCCCCCCCAGGATGGACCTGCTTCTTACCCCCTCTTCAGAAGGTATGTTGCAGTGGCTAGATTTAGTATATCTGCCCTACAACAGGGGATTAGGTGGTGGTGGCTTGCTGGGCACATGGAAAATGAGATGTTTCTTCCTTAGTGCACCTGGGTGTATTATTTGCGCTGTATTACAGCCTTTTAAGCCTGGTTCCATGTCTCTTTTCTGTTTGTCCAGGCCAAGGGTTCTGCCCAACCAGTCAAGAAAAGGTGCCCTGTCTGCAAAGAAAAATTAAGCGATGCTTGGACCAAAACGCTTTGTGCAGAGTGCATTACAAATTTGGTCAGAGAGGAGACTCCATCCGTTTGTGGCGACTTAGTGTCAACAATAAAGGATGAGCTCCGGGCCACCTTTCAAGCTTTTAGGTCAAACCTAAGAGAGGAGCCGGGTCCCTCTAGGGATCCTCTGGTTCCGCAGCCATCTTCAGAACCCCAGAGTGGTTCTCAAATAATTTTTGGGGGTCCGATATCCCAGGACGCTTCTCAAGGGTCCGTTTCCCTCGCTCCAGATAATACAATCTGAGGAGGAGGAAAATGAATCAGATACCGCTTCTAAATATAAATTGTCACTAGAAGAGGTGGGAGGACTCCTGAAAGTAATCCATGCCACTTTGGGGATAGAAGAGGAAAAGAAGGAACTCTCCCTGCATGACCGCATGTATGCTGGTTTAGGAGATTCAAAAGGCCGTTCTTTTCCAGTCCATTCAGTTATCACTGATATGATTAAAAAAGAGTGGCTGGAACCTGAGAAAAAGCCTTTCTTTTCCCGGGCTCACAAGAAAAGATTTCCATTTGAAGAAAATCCAGATTCTATATGGAATAAGGTTCCAAAATTGGACTCTGCCTTTTCTCAGGTCTCTAAGTCTACGGACCTCGCCTTTGAGGATATGGGCACTCTGAAGGAGCCCATGGACAAAAGGATGGACCTGCTTCTTAAAAGAACCTGGCAGTCAGTAATGCACAATCTGAAACCAGCAATGGCAACAACCTGTGTTGCAAGGAACTTAGATCACTGCGTTAACCAGTTGAAAGCCCATGTCATAGCAGATTCCTCAAAACAGGAGATTCTAGACTCTTTTTCAACCCTGTCGGCAGCAATATCATATATTGCGGATGCGTCTGCGGAATCTATCCGCATGTCAGCAAGGTCAGCAGCTTTAACAAATTCTGCCAGAAGGGCCTTATGGCTGAAGACGTGGCCAGGGGATGCTGCATCTAAAAATAGATTGTGTGGTATTCCGTTTGCAGGTGATCTGCTATTCGGTTCAGAGCTAGAGTCCATTCTTGACCGCACGGCAGATAAGAAAAAGTCGTTTCCGGTTAAGAAGAAACAGGTGCAAACCCGTAAGCGTTTCTTTCGGCCCCAAAAAAGTCAGCAGGAAGGAAAGACGCAGGGCAAGAGGAAGTCATGGTCTTCTCAGAAGCCCAAAGGTAGGGGTGGAGTGCTCTTCAATCCTCCTGCGGCTTCCGCAAAACCACAATGACTCCATCAAGGTCGGGGGAAGACTCCAGGAGTTTCTTCCTCAGTGGAGAGCCATTTCCTCAAATCAATTCGTTGTAAAGATGCTCTCCCAGGGGTATGTGATAGAATTTACGGAAGAACCGCCAAGAAGATTCCTGGTGACAAACGTCCCAAGGGACGCAGTCAAGGCTCTCGCCATGAAGTCCCTAATTCAGGAACTGAAAAATCACAGAGAGTCATTGTTCCGGTCTCAGCGGGGGAGTTCTTCCAGGGGTTCTACTCACATGTCTTTCTGGTTCAGAAACCTTCAGGAAAGTTCCGTCTTATCCTGAATCTCAAAATGCTGAACAAATCGGTAGAATACAGAAGGTTTCGGATGGATTCAATATTTTCAGTAAGAAACCTCCTGTATCAAGGGTGCTATATGGCATCAATAGATTTACAAGATGCCTACCTCCACATTCCTATTGCCGCCAGGTCGCAGAAATATCTGAGGTTAGCACTGAAAGAAGGGAAGAAGGTGGTACATCTGCAATTCAGAGCACTCCCGTTTGGTCTGTCATCATCCCCAAGGGTCTTCACGAAAATAATGGCCGAAGCTCTGGCGCCTCTGCGTCTAGAGGGGATCTCAGTTATTCCTTATCTGGATGACCTGCTGTTTTTTGCCCAGACCAGAGAAGGTCTTCAAGAAAACTTGCTCAGAGCCCGGGTTCATCTAGAATCCATGGGGTGGATTTTAAACCTTCAAAAATCAAATCTGATTCCCTCACAGGAAGTGTTTCTCCTGGGTTTCCGTATCAACTCTTTAGAACAAAAAATTTTTCTTCCAGAGGAAAAACAGAAAAAAATGGTACAAGTGGTGTCATTGCTACAGTCCAATCAAGTTCTGTCCATCAGGAAGGTTATGTCAGCATTGGGAACCCTGACCTCTTCCATTCCGGCCATCCAGTGGGCAAAGCTCCATTTCAGACCTCTGCAAAGTTTCCTGTTAAAAACCTGGAATCACCAGCAGGATTCACTAGATTCATTAGTGAAGATCCCTACTTCAGTAAAAAGAAGTCTGTGGTGGTAGAAGAACCAGACAAAGTACTCAGAGGGGCTGTTATGGTCCTTCCCAACTCAGGTGAGGTTGACAACAGATGCCAGTTCCTGGGGTTGGGGGGCTCATATGAGCGGCCGGTGGGCCCAGGGCTCGTGGGACACAAGAGATGCGCTGAGGTCCTCAAATTGGAGGGAACTAAAAGCTATAGAAATGGCCTTACTGACCTTTGCGAAAGAAGTCCAGGGGCAACATACTCAGATCCTGTCAGACAACGCCACGGCGGTGGCTTACATAAACAGACAGGGGGGAACCAGAAGCAAAGTTCTGCAGAGCTTGGCAAAAGGCATTCTGAGTTGGGCAGAGCTCCATACTCTATCCTTATCCGCGGTCCATTTAAAAGGGACCCTAAACAGAGTAGCGGACTTCCTAAGCAGGAACCAGATCTTAGAGGCAGAGTGGCAATTGAATCCAGAAGTCTTCCAGTTAATAGTGCAGAAATGGGGGCGCCCAAGAGTGGATCTCTTTGCCACCCAGGAAAACTCGCAAATGTCTCGCTTCTTCTCCCTGAACAGGAACGAGGCATCACTGGAAGTGGATGCTCTGGCTCAAGATTGGAAGTTTCACCTCTGTTACGCATTCCCCCCGTTTCAGCTTATCCCTCGGGTCATAGCAAAAATCAGGAAGGAGGAGACAACAGTGATCCTCATCACTCCTTTCTGGCCAAAAAGGCCTTGGTTTTCATCCCTTCTTCAGATGCAACAAGAACCTTACTGGCACCTTCCGTTAAGAAAAGACCTTCTGTTACAAGGTCCTCTGTTTTACCAGGAAGTAGCAAAACTAAAGCTCACGGCCTGGCTACTGAGGAGCAGCTCTTGAAGAGGAAAGGTTTCTCGGATAGGTTGGTAGCTACCCTCCTATCCAGTAGAAAGAAGGTTACAAGAGCAATCTATTCCAAAGTCTGGAAAATCTTCAACTCCTGGTGCACAGCATCTGACAGATCTCCAAGACAAATTTCTTCTGTGCTTGAGTTTCTGCAAGAAGGGGCGGACAAGGGCTTAGCGGTCAGCACCCTCAAAGTTCAAGTTGCTGCGCTGGGGGTATTCCTGGAAAAATCCATTTCATCAGAACCCCTAGTAATAAGATTCTTCAAAGCTCTTACCCGGTCTAGACCAGTGGTAATCAAAAGCTGTTCAGCATGGGACTTATCGGTTGTTCTACAGGCCCTGACCAAGGAACCTTTTGAACCCATTAATTTAGCCTCCCTGAAATTGATTACTTTGAAAACAGTGTTTTTAGTGGCTGTTACAACAGCTCGAAGAGTTAGTGAGCTGCAAGCTTTATCAATCAGGGAGCCTTTCTTTTCCATTTTTTCAGACCGAATTGTTCTGAAGACGGATCCTAATTTTTTGCCGAAGGTCGCTTCGATCCAGAATCGAACTCAGGAAATAATACTTCCTACCTTTTGTTCTAATCCATCGGGTAAGAAGGAAGAAGAATTCCATACCCTGGATGTTAAAAGAGCAGTCTTGAGTTACTTGGAAAACACTAAAGACTTTAGATGTTCAGATGCTCTGTTTGTTTTATTTTCCGGTAATAAAAAAGGAAGACAAGCTTCTAGAGGAACCATTGCCAGATGGTTGAGAATGGCTATCTCAGAAGCCTATTCCCTTACAGGTCAAGAGAGTCCATTAAATGTCCGGGCTCATTCTACAAGAGCTTCGGCGGTGAGTTGGGCAGAAAAAGCTGGCGCCACCCCCGAACAAATCTGTAAGGCAGCTACTTGGACAAGTCTGACAACCTTTGCCCGTCATTATAGGTTAGATCTCATGACGGCTGGGGACCAGGCTTTTGGAAGGAAAGTCTTCCAGGCTGTTGTCCCACCCTAAATGGAGTAAGTCTCGATTATCCTCTCGGGTGCTGTCCTGAAAGACGTTTTGGAAAATTGCAAGTTAGACTTACCGGTAACTTGTTTTCCAATAGGCTTTCAGGACAGCAGTAACCCGCCCTTTGTTTATGCTAATGCTGTAATACTATGATATAACTGTCGCTTATGTGTTGCAGCTGGGGCTGGAGTTCTCTACAAACAACTGATGAGGCAACGTGGAGGATTCCAATTTAAAGACTTAATTGGTGAGGTGTTTCCTGTGGGAGGAGGAGCCATGATCTCTCGGGTGCTGTCCTGAAAGCCTATTGGAAAACAAGTTACCGGTAAGTCTAACTTGCAATTTTTCATGTGACAACACTGAAGAAATTACACTTTGCTACAATGTAAAGTAGTGAGTGTACAACTTGTATAACAGTGTAAATTTGCTGTCCCCTCAAAATAACTCAACATACAGCCATTATTGTCTAAACCACTGGCAACAAAAGTGAGTACACCCCTAAGTGAAAATGTCCAAATTGGGCCCAAAGTGTCATTATTTTGTGTGGCCACCATTATTTTTGAGCACTGCCTTAACCCTCTTGGGCATGGCGTTTACTAGAGCTTCATAGGTTGTCACTGGAGTCCTCTTCCACTCCTCCATGACGACATCACGGAGCTGGTGGATATAAGAGACCTTGCGCTCCTCCACCTTCTGTTTGAGGATGCCCCACAGATGCTCAATAGGTTAAGGTCTGGGGACATGCTTGGCCAGTCCATCACCTTTATCCTCCGCTTCTTTAGCAAGGCAGTGGTCATCTTCGAGGTGTGTTTTGGGTCGTTATGTTGGAATACTGCCCTGCGGCCCAGTTTCCGAAGGGAGGGGATCATGCTCTGCTTCAGTATGTCACAGTACATGTTGGCATTCATGGTTCCCTCAATGAACTGTAGCTCCCCAGTGCCGGCAGCACTCATGCAGCCCCAGACCATGGCACTCCCACCACCATGCTTGACTGTAGGCAAGACACACTTGTCTTTGTACTCCTCACTAGGGATGAGCCGAACACCCCCCGGTTCGGTTAACACCAGAACCTGGGAACGGACCGAAAATTTGCACGAACGTTAGAACCCCATTGACGTCTATGGGACTCGAACGTTCAAAATCAAAAGTGCTCATTTTAAAGGCTAATTTGCATGGTATTGTCCTAAAAAGGGTTTGGGGACCCGGGTCCTGCCCCAGGTGACATGTATCAATGCAAAAAAAACTTTTAAAAACTGGCGATTTTTCGGGAGCAGTGATTTTAATGATGCTTAAAGTTAAAAAAAAGTGAAATATTCCTTTAAATATCGTACCTGGGAGGGGTGTCTATAGTATGCCTGTAAAGTGGCGCGTGTTTCCCGTGCTTAGAACAGTCCCTGTACAAAATGTCATTTTTAAAGGAAAAAAGGTCATTTAAAACTGCTTGCGGCTTTAATGTAATGTCGGGTCCTGGCAATATGGATGAAATTCAGTGAGACAAACGGCATGGGTACCCCCCAGTCCATTACCAGGCCCTTTGGGTCTTGTATGGATATTAAGGGGAACCCCGCACCCAAATTAAAAAAGGAAACAGCAGTATACAGGCTCTGTACTCTGAACTGCAGTATACAGGCGGTGCAAACAAGATAGGGACTGTAGGTTTGTTGTTAAGTAGAATCTGTTTGTAATTTTGAACTGGTAAATTTTTTAAGGTGTTTAGCTCCAGCCAAAAAATCTATTTTAAGCTTTTTGGAAAACATAGGGAAGGGTTATCACCCCTGTGACATTTGTTTTGTTCCTCTTCAGAAGATTTCACCTCACTTTTTGTCCCAATGACAAATGTTTTTTGAAAATGTGGGTTTTTTTGTGAAACAAGGATTGGTGATAAAGCATCAGTGGAAAGGAAAAATGTTTTTCCCATATTAACTGTTACAGGAGAGAATTTCCCTTCCTAGGGGTAGATTTCATCTCACTTCCTGCTGTCTCCTTCTGTTTGGAAGTAGGAGTCATTTGTAAGTTGGATGTTTGAAAGTAGGGGCCTGCCCTATATACTCAGCAGAAATTTGGGCCTTAGGTGTTGTTGTGGCCACAACACTGTAAGCCCTCACAGGGCCCTGCTGGGAAATATTAGATCAAGAATTGTAATTACATGCCCAACAGGGGCAGAAAAATTGGGCCTTTGGTGGTGCTGGTGCCACAACACTGTAAGTCCTCACTCGCTCTTGGTGGGCGCAGAAACGGGCCCTGCTGTGAAATATTAGATCAAGAATTGTAATTATATTCCCCTGTTGAATAGGGGCTGAAAAACCGGGCCTTAGGCACTGGTGCTGGTGCCACAACACTGCAACCCCTCACAGATACTCTAGTTGGAACGCAGGAACGAGCCCTGCTGCAAAGTATTGCATCAAAAATTGTAATTACACGCCCCTGTTAAACAGGGGCTGAAAAATTGGGCCTTAGCCACTGGTGGCGGCACCCAGAACCAAAAAATGTTCTTACAAGCTATCAGCGTGATCATTGAGGAGGAAGAGGATAATTACTCAGGATAGTCACTCAGCATAGGCAGTCTTTGAAGGGATCTGAGATTTCAAAAAAAATTATTCAGTTACATCAGCATCAGGTGCTTGGTAGCTGGTGGTGATCCAAGACTGATTCATTTTTATGAAGGTCAGTCGATCGACCGAGTCGGTGGACAGATGCACCCTGTGATAGGTTAGAAAGCCTACAGCAGCACTGAATGTGCATTCCGAAAGTACGCTGGACGCAGGACAGGCCAGTAGCTCAATTGCATACTGTGCAAGCTCTGGCCAGTGATCCATCCTCAAGACCCAGTAACCCAGAGAATTTTCGGTGGGAAACGTGTCCAAGTCAGATCTAGCCCCTAGGTATTCCTGCACCATGTAAAACAGACGCTGGCGATGGTTGCTGGAACCGATCATACCTTGGGGCTGCGGACTAAAAAATTGAACACATTGGTCAGACGGTCACCTTCTCCACGGCTCCTTCTTTGACTGACCGAAGCCTCAGCAACACGTTGTCCAGAAACAGGAGTTTGTAACCTACCAGTCTCTGGGAACGCGTTGCACAGACCTTTCTGCAAGGCCTCCCGAAGATGTTTCATCCTCTGCTCCCTCTGCGATGGCAAGATAAGGTCCGCAACTTTACCCTTGTAACGTGGATCAAGGAGGGTTGCCAGCCAGTATTGGTCCTTCTTGATACCATGAATACGAGGATACTTACGCAGGCTTTGCAGGATCAGGGAGGCCATGCAGCGTAGGTTTGCTGAGGCATTCGGTCCGGAGTCCTCTGGGTCACTAAGGACGACATGGTCCGCAGCCACCTCCTCCCAGCCACGTAAAAGTTCATGTTTCTTGGGACTGATCCCTTAAAGACTGCTGCTGATGCTGAGTGCCAGGCTCCACCTCCATACTGACACAATCCTCCTCCTCCGTGATCGGCGGGCACGCAGGAACACTGTCTGGATAAAGGGGGCCTTGAGAGCTAAGGAAGTCCTCCTCTTCCTGCCTCTGTTCTGCCTCAAGTGCCCTGTCCATTATTCCACGCAGCGTGTGCTCCAACAGGTGGACAAGGGGGACAGTGTCACTGATGCATGCACTGTCACTGCTCACCATCCTCGTGGCCTCCTCAAATGGTGACAGGACAGTGCACGCATACCTGATCATGGCCCACTGGCGTGGGGAAAAAAAACAAGCTCCCCTGACCCCGTCCTGGTGCCATAGTTGCACAGGTGATGGCCCTCTGCTGCGTGTGCAGCTGCTGCAGCATGGCCAACGTTGAGTTCCACCTGGTGGGCATGTCACAGATTAGGCGGTTCTTGGGCAGGTTAAACTCCTTTTTGGAGGTCTGCCAGCTGAGCACTGGCATTATATGACTGGCGGAAATGCACACAGACTTTCCTGGCCTGCCTCAGGACATCCTGTAAGCCCGAGTACCTGCCCAAGAACCGCTGCACCACCAAGTTAAGGACGTGAGCCAAACAGGGCACACGGGTCAGTTGTCCCTGTCGGAGGGCAGAGAGGAGGTTGGTGCCATTGTCGCAAACCACCATTCCTGCCTCAAGTTGGCATGGCGTCACTCACCTCTGAACCTGCCCCTGCAGAGCTGACAGAACCTCTGCTCCAGTGTGGCTCCTGTCCCCCAAGCACACCAGCTCAAGCACCGAATGGCATCTTTTGGCCTGCATACTTGCGTAGCCCCTTGAACGGCTACGGAGCACCGCTGGTTCCGAGGACAAAGCACAGGAAGAGGCCATGGAGGAAGAAGAAGAGGGGGTGGAGGAGAGAGGTGTGTCACAATCATTAGTAGTGGCATTTTGGAGGCGTGGTGGCGGAACAACCTCCAATACTACTGCACCTTGTCCTGCATCCTTCCCAGCTGCCAGCAGAGTTACCCAATGTGCGGTGAAACTTAGGTAATGTCCCTGCCCATGCCTGCTGGACCATGAGTCAGCGGTAATATGCACCTGACCGCCCTGTCCAGCGAGGCATGGACATTGCCTTCCACATGCCGGTAGAGAGACGGAATCGCTTTCCGTGAGAAAAAGTGGCGTTTGGGTACCTGCCACTGAGGAACCGCACATTCCACAAACTCACTGAAGGGGGCAGAGTCTACCAACTGAAAAGGCAGCAGTTGAAGTGCTAGCAATTTTGCCAAGCTAGCATTCAACCGCTGGGCATGTGGATGGCTGGGAGCGAACTTCTTTAGGCGGTGCAGCAGCTGGGGCAGGGAAATTTGCCTGGTACAATCTGACGTCGGTGTACCGAAAGCAGATTGCCCACATGTACTTGGCTGTGACACACCTAATTCTACACCTTCATTCCTCTCAGTGCAGGTCTCAGAGAGGACTGAAGGTATAGTGGGGTTGGAGATCTCAGCTGATGAGGAGCAAGGAGAGGTCCTCTTTGTTCTTTGGTGTGGGTCTTTTAGATACGCTTGCCAACGAACTGCATGGCAGGTCAACATATGTCTGGTCAAGCATGTGATGCCCAAGCGGGAGATGTTTTGGCCATGCGAGATACGCTTGAGACATATGTTGCAAATAGCAGTGGTGTGATCTGATGCACTCATCTCAAAAAAGGCCCACACCAAAGAACTTTTGGAATAACACGCAGAGACAGCAGCGCCCTGCACATGCGGAGCTTTGGGGTGTGATGCAGTCAGTGTGCTGCCCTTAGGCTGGCCCCCGGAGGGCATTCTGCCTCATTGGTGATGTGCCTCCTCCTCCTCCTCTCTCCTATCAGGCACCCACATTAAGTCAGTGACCTCATCATCCCCTCCTCCTCATCACTGGAGCAAACCTGGCAGTATGCTGCAGCAGGGGGAGCATGACTGCCAGATTGCTGTCCTTCTTGGGCACCCCCTCTGAGCGTGCTCACGTTACTGCCTTCATCTCTAGCTCAGTATCATCATCAGAGCCTTCTAAACGCTGGGCATCCTCCTGGAGCATGTACCCAACACTGTGGTCAAACAGTTCAAGGGACTCCTCAGGAGGACATGGTGGGGCTAGGGAAGGAGTCACTGATGCCATTGAGCTGAGGGAAGAGGCCGCGTTGGCAGCTGCTTTGCCAGACAAAGTACCCTGAATATGGGTGAGAGAGGATGAGGACGAGTTGGTCATCCACTCGACCAAGTCTTCCACATGTTTTGCGGCTCAACACGGCCAGCTGCCGAAAAAAGGCCAAGCGTGTCCCACGGCCACGTGCTGATGAGGATGCACCGTCTCCACGACCAGCACTGCTGCCTCTAGACACAGAGCCTGCTTGCCCTCTTTTATTGGCTTGTGACTGTCTGCCTCTCCTTGTTGGCCTTCCAGACCTACTAATGGCCTGTAGCTGCACTAAGCTGGGATGGAGATATATATGCTGCAGCTAGCAAAATCAACTGCCTGCCTGTAGTATGAAAACACCACCAACCTTCGACAGGTAGCTTTAGGTGAACACTGTGCAGAGCTTGCAAAAAACTAACTTGTAGCTTATTTAGCTGCCTGCGGTAGTGATAAGATCAGGAAAACACCACCAACCTTCGATAGGTAGCTTTAGGTGAACACTGTGCAGAGCTCGCAAAAAACTAACTTGTAGTTTTAGCTGAACACTGTTCAGAGGATGCACTTCACTAACTTGTAGCTTTAGCTGAACACTGTGAGGAGGACGCACTACACTAACTTGTAGCTTTAACTGAACACTGTGAGGAGGACACACTACACTAACTGTAAATAGTCTAGCTGCCTGACTGTGGTACTAATAGGATCAAAAGAACACCAGCAATTTTCTTCAGGTAGCTGTAAATCCTGTAACAAGACAAGCCTGCCTGTCAGTAGGAAGACAACAGGAACGGATCTAGCTAAACTGAATACAGTGTGTGTGTGTGTGTGTGTGTGTGTATATGTATGTATATATATATATATATATATATATATATATATATATATATATATATATATATATATACACAATACACTGTAAGTGCAGCTAACTCACTGACTGTCCTGCCTAATCTAGCTAACTCAAATGAAATGACACTGTCTCTCTGTCTATCTAAGCACGCTGGAACACACTACACAGGACCGCCGTGCAGGCGGCCTTATATAGTGTGGGGCGTGTTCTAAACCCCCTGAGCCATAATTGGCCAAAGCCACCCTGGCTTTGGCCAATTTCAGCTCTCTCTACTGACGGCGCTGTGACTGGCCAAGCATGCTGGTCATAGTGCGTGATTGGCCAAGCATGCTGGTCATAGTGCGTGCTTGGCCAATCATCAGCCAGCAATGCACTGCGATGCCGCAGTGAATTATGGGCCGTGACGCGCCGCACGAATTTGCCAGCGAATGACCCATAACGTTCGCAATTCGGCGAATGATCGAACAGCCGATGTGTTGAGTCGAACATGGGTTCGACTCGAACGCGAAGCTCATCCCTACTCCTCACCTGGTTGCAGCCACACGCTTCACACCATCTGAACCAAATAAATTTATCTTGGTCTCATCAGACCACAGGATATGGTTCCAGTAATCCATGCTTTTCGTCTGCTTGTCTTCAGAAAATTGTTTGTGGGCTTTCTTGTGCATTATCTATAGAAGAGGCTTCCTTCTGAGATGACAGCCATGCAGACCAATTTGATGCAGCATGCGGCGTATGGTCTGAGCAATGACAGGCTAACCCCCCACCCCTTCAACTTCTACAGCAATGCTGGCAGCAATCATACGTCTATTTCCCAAAGACAACCTCTGGATATGATGCTGAGCATGTGCACTCAACTTCTTTGGTCGACAATGGAGAAGCCTGTTCTGAGTGGAACCTGTCCTGTTAAACTGCTGTATGGTCTTGGCCACCGTGCTGCAGCTCAGTTTCAGGGTCTTGGCAATCTTCTTATTGCTTAGGCCAGTGATGGCGAACCTTGGCACCCCAGATGTTTTGGAACTACATTTGATGCTCATACACGCTGCTGTGTAGTTGAGCATCATGGGAAATGTAGTTCCAAAACATCTGGGGTGCCAAGGTTCGCCATCACTGGCCTATGGCATCTTTATGTAGAGCAACAATTCTTTTTTTCAGATCCTCAGAGAGTTCTTTGCCCTGAGGTGCCATGTTGAACTTCCAGTGACCAGTATGAGAGAGTGAGAGCAATAACAAATTTAACACGCCTGCTCCCCATTCAGACCTGAAACCTTTTAACACTAACGAGTCACATGACACCAGGGAGGGAAAATGGCTAATTGGGCCCGATTTGGACATTTTCACAAAGGGGTGTACTCACTTTTGTTGCCAGCGGCTCACACATTAATACGTGTGTGTTGAGTTATTTTGAGGGGATGGCAAATTTACACTGCTATACAAGCTGTACACTCACTAATTTACATTGTAGCAAAGTGTAATTTTCTTCAGTGTTGTCACAGGAAAGGATACAGTAAAATATATACAAAAAAAAATGAAAAAAAGACCAAAAATTTTGAAAACAAAAGCTGTTTTATATTTTGTTATAAAAGTTTGCAAACAGGTAATTTTTCTCCTTCATTGATGTACGCTGATGAGGCTGCACTGATGGGCACTAATATGCAGCACTGATGGATACTGATAAGGTGGCACTGGTGGGCACTGAGAGGTGGCACCGACGGTTGGCATTGATGGGTGACACTGATAGGCAGCACTGATTGGCATCACTGGTGGGCATTGATAGGTGGCACTGATATTCACTGGTGGGCACCGATTGATGGCACTGGCAGGCGGTACTGGTTGGCACAGATGAGGCAGCTATGCCTCTTCCTCTTTTGGGACCGATGTCCCTTCAACAGAAGCCGGTGATCAGCTTTTTTCTCCTCACGCTGTCAGCATGAGAAGAAAAAAAAAAAAAAAAAGATTACCGAGCATTTGGTTGCATCACGTGATCAGCTGTCATTGGCTGACAGCTGATCACGTGGTAAGGGGCCGGAATCGGCCCCTTACTCCGATCTGTGATCACCCGAGACTCATTGACTCGGTGATCACAGAGCGTGCCAAAGCGTGGACGTCTATTGACAGCCTCCCGGCAATGTAGGTCTGTGCTGTAGCCATCATTCGGCTATAGCGCAGACAGGAAGAGGTTAAAGGGGAGTAAACTCCCATACATAATTTGAACCTATAGGTACGCCTATAATAAGGCTTACCTATAGATACTGTAAATATCTCCTAAACATTCACTGTTTAGGAGATATTTACTGTACATACAGCCGGTTACATCACTGGCACATGTGCTCTGAAGGATCAGGGACCCAGGCTGTTCCTTCAGAGTCCTGTACGATAAACGGTGGCTCCAGCACGCACGTGTGGGAGTGACATCATCGTGGCTCTGGCCACTCGCACAGGCGGAGTCCGCAAACCGAAGAGGAAGACCCAGTGAAGATGGAAGTCTTGTCAGCAGTTACAGCTCACTGCTGGAAGGGCTTTGTTCTAAGGTAAATTTCACATAATGTGCTTGTATGCAAAGCATAAAAGCACATTATGGCTTTACCTTGCAGGTTCCAAAAAAAAACCCAGTGGTTTACTACTGCTTTAGGGAACCTGTAGCAACTGCTGGAGGGACACTAGGGTTCCAAAAAAACGTGGTCGTGAAGGGCTGCTACAGACATATCTTACTTAAAATCCTGAATATTTTTCAGACAATGGCATTCTTTGTCCTGCTAGGATCTACCACCATCTATGTAACAATGTCATGCACTCTGTTGGGACTGCTTCCTTGTAACCATCTGTATCTTTAGATAATAAAACCCTTTCCCCAGAAGTATCTAGAATTGTCTAACACTGGTTAGATTCTACACTCTGCAAGGAAACCATCCTCAAAACCTGTTATACTTTTTTGACAATAAAAATATTTTTGGGGATTTACACTGTAGCAGGTCACATTTTATTACGTTTTTGTAGCTCGAAAGATGCATGAAAACACAGAAAAGCCTGCCTTTTAAAATACAAAATTTCTCAAGTCATCTTGTCATCTTCCAGGACGGCACACCTGAGAGATGAGAGGCTCCTCCCTACAGGAAACACAATCAATTGACAGCTGTTTTAAAGCGGAGTTCCACACAAAAATGGAACTTCCGCTTTTCGGAAACCTCCCCCCCTCCGGTGTCACATTTGGCACCTTTCAGGGGGGTGCAGATACCTGTCTAAGACAGGTATTTGCACCCACTTCCGGCATAGACTCCCATGGGAGTCTATGCCTCTTCCCGTCCCCACCGCGCTGTCTGCTGGGAACACACAGCTCCCAGGAGAGAGCGGGGACCACTTGGGACACGCAGCGCGACTCGTGCATGCGCAGTAGGGAACCGGGAAGTGAAGCCGCAACACTTCACTTTCTGATTCCCCCACCTAGGATGGCGGCGGCAGCTGCCGAGAACCGAGCGGATTCTCGGCGTCCCCTGCCGACATCGCTGGACCCTGGGACAGGTAAGTGGCCATGTATTAAAAGTCAGCAGCTGCAGTATTTGTAGCTGCTGGCTTTTAATATTTTTTTTTTTTTTTTTTTGGCGGTGTGGGTGAACCCCCGCTTTAAGTCCCCAACCTTCCCCTTGATCCTCAGTTTTTGATTGTGTTTCTCCTTACACAGCGAAACTGTTTGTTTTTTTTTTTCCAAATGACCTGAAGCCTGGGGCTGGTGGTCACCCCCTGGGTGCCGGACCACAAGCTTGGGAAGCCTCTGGGTCCGGTAGGATATTCTAGTCTTTCCTGGGGGTCTCCCTATCTTTTCCTCGGGGGGGGCAGCAATTGGAAGAGCCCCCCTGAGAACTGAAGGACCCTGGGTACAGTGGTGCACCCAGAGATTCAGGGGCCATTATCCTGCCTCCCCCCTTACCTGTTCGGGAAAATGGCGGCGTTCTTACCCAGGAGGGAAGGCTGAGAGTCAGCAGGCACCCGCATCCTCCTTTCGCTAGGCGAGGAGGCACCAGTTCACTACGGTGGATGTCTGCCTAAACCACTTCAGATGGGAATGAGGAACGTAAGGCATTGCCCACCCCCCCAATATCTGTATATACTGACTGGTACAGTGCAGGACACAGCCTAACCTTGCAGCTCCCTATGGGGACAGCAGTTGGAGGGGTACTTTGGGGGCTATCCTCGCGTGTGGACCATAAGGATGGAAAAGCAAGCCCGGTGGCTGTGGCAAAAGGGGAAGACGACAAAAGTGAGTACTTTCCTTTGCCTTGGGAATTTAGCTGCAAAATCCCCAATTCCAGCCAGATGGTTTCTGGGCATTTGAGATAATCTCCCCTGGGGTTTGAATTCAAATAGCCCAGAAGCTTCTGCTAAAAACACCAGCCACAGGTCCCTCTTACATCAGAGATGCTGTATGGTGGACAAGTGGTGCAGAGGAGCGAATGTGCCTAACCACCTCACATGGGAAAGAGGTAGGTAAAGCATTGCTTCCCCCCCCCTTCCTCGTGTGTGTGTGTGTGTGTGTGTGTGTATATATATATATAATATAGCGAAGAGCGGGGACCTGGTAGATACAAAGAGTTCCCTGCAGGCCAGGTATACCAGTGAACAAGTTGTTAATTGTGCAGTGGTTGGAGGATTCAGGACTAAGCTCCCCTGGTCAGCAGGTGCACTAGGTTATCTGGCCCTATTAGCCCAGCTGCTAGGAATCTGAAGTTGCTCCAAGATGCTTAAAAGCTGACCTAACTTTCAACGATGTGGCAGGGACCAAGCTTCTGTGTGGCACAGTAGGAGTTCCCTTGTGATAGATCCTCCTTTTGGGGGTTGCTTGCTATGGGTAGCTTTTCATAAGCTCCAACCTCCCACTCCACCTTTACACTGTAGTTAAATTATAGTGCAGGAGGTAAGAAAAACCTTTTTGTTGGTTTGGGCTACAGTCCAGATCTAAAGGCGATTTACCATAAATCGCTTCCTACATCCTTTAATTGAGGATTTTCTGTGCAAACCTATGCAAGACCTACTTGATTGCTTGTTTAAGGCCTGCAGGTAGCTATTTACCTCCAGTCTAAATTGGTGACCACCTCTAGGTCTCTAGGGATGGGCTCAGCCGATCATCCGTGTTCATCCGATCCGCTCTGCAGACGCATAGAAAAATAGGATTTTCCTCCGTCTGCAGAATCGGACCATAGCGGGGGACGGATGATATCGGGTGTCAGCGGATATTCATCCGCTGACACCAGCTATCCTATAGGGATGCATGTATGTCCGTATTTCATCCGAAAACGGATGGATAAAATACGGACATACTGTCCGCACGTGTGAAAGGGGCCATAACTGTATTTGGTTCGTCAGAAATACGCAACGTAGAAGTTTGGGTCTTTCTGTCTTATATTTATGGCCTTGTTTTGCTGTACATCAGTAAAACACTATAGTAAAGAGTGTTCCCGTCCTTTCTGTATTTATATCAGTTATGACCTAGCTAGCTGCACTTCAGAAACACCCAGCAGTTAGGGATTGCTTGTGTCTTAATGTTTTTACATATTAGCCGCACATCAGAAAACCAGACTGTGAGGACTGTTTGTCTACATTGAGGTTCAGATTTGGGTCTCTTCCCATATTTGATATGTTGGTTTAGCTAGCCACACTCAGATACACAACATTATGCTACACACAACATTATGTCTATGCATGTGTCCTTTCTGTCTAAATCTATTGTGCTGTGCCCACAATATATGGCCTTTTTATTTTTGATACTAATAATGTATGTATCACCGTTTGTATTTCAGCCCTCTTTTCCATGGAGGGGCCAGGAGTTCTGGCTGCAGACGTCACAGGTCAGCCTCAGCCCCTTACATTCAGGGATGCCAGAAAAAATTCCTAGGGTTGAAGCTCAGTAGGGTTATAGGACACTGGAGGAAGGCGATAAAGAATCACCCTGTTTAGTAAGATCTTGGGAAGTTCTGTTCAGAGGAGTATTATGACCTAAAGATGAAGTAGAAAGATGTATACCCGACCGAATTGGTTACGGCTCGGTGCATGGCTTTCATTTCGCCCTTCTAGCAAAACTAGATGTAGCAATATGAGTGTTCTACTCCTGCTATGGACTTTAATCTCCTGAAGTAGGCTCTCAGGCGTAAAACCCAGGGATCAAGCTTCTGTTAATCTATTACCCTTAAGTAGGCTTCCCTTTAGTCTTTGCTGACGTAAAGATAAAAATTAACAAAAAAGGTTGTCTATCAGGGGCCCCCCTTTTTTGCAGTTTTATTTCCCTGAACAGGGTAGTGTTAAGACAGGCCCTTATTATGGATCAATGTAGTGTCCTTGTCTTACAACACAGGTCTCTGATTAATCTTTTTAGTGGTTCTAAGTAGCACCTATTGGCACAATAGGCCATGGTTGTTAGATGTGTGAGACAGGCAACATTGTTAACCTACAAGTTTAACATGTTTTCTGATTCCATCTTTAAGAGCCCACTCCACCTAGATCCTGCATCCGAAGCAGAGAAGGCAGGGACATCGGTGGAGTAGACCTGAAGATCAGCCGCATGATCCAGCTAAGATACCTTCATCAAGCATATGGAGTGGAGGTAAAGCTCACTGCAGAACTGAGGTTCACCAAGAGGGTCTTGCAGTGGTCCCACCCTGAGGTAGGCGTGAGGTACTTGCTTATCCCCTCAGCAGAGCCATCCTGGAAGATGACTTGAGAAAAGTACCAGTTACTTACCGGTAACTGCCTTTCTGGGAAATCTTCCAGGACAGCACGCCTACTTCCCACCCATTGGAGGAGGGAAAATTGTAGAACACTAGATGGTGAGTGTCTATGAGGAATGATTTCCCTTGTGATCCAGGTTCAGAAGTTACTTCTCTACAAACTGAGGATCAAGGGGAAGGGTGGGGACTTAAAACAGCTGTCGATTGATTTGTGTTTCCTGTAGGGAGGAGCCTCTCATCTCTCAGGTGTGCCGTCCTGGAAGATTTCCCAGAAAGGCAGTTAACGGTAAGTAACTGTTACTTTTCCAAAACAGTACATTGTAAATCTGGCCATATCTCACCAAGGTTTAGCATCCTCTACATATATTTGAACAATTGCACATACAACCTTACTTACTATGCATGTCTAAGGATTTGTTAAGCATAATGGCACGTGTGGGCCAGTGCCTAAGGCGAGGCAAGTAATGCCAAGCCTTAAACGCTTCACCTTTAGTACGCTGTTACATTTACATTGTATTTACGGTGCAACATGTTACTATGCAGCATCCCCACTCACACTCCCCGACAGCGCAGTGGGCAAGCCCCCTCTTGAAGCTGCTATCACATTTTAAAGTCAGCTCAGCTACCCACACAACCATGTCATTAATTGACGGTAATCTGTGAATGAATAAACTACAAGTCTTGTCTGCTGCCACAGCAGATGGCTTGTACTTCTCAATGAACTGATGAGTGCCCTTGTAGTTTATTCATACTTCTTCCAGCTTTCTAACAGAAATCCTGTATGGTGGTACAGCTAAGAAAGCTGGAGGGAGAGTGTGCATGAGCCTGACATTGCAACCGTGATCCACTGATTGTGGGTGCAATGCTCTGCAGGCTCCTGTGAAAAAAAATAAAAATAAATGCCCCTGTTTACCTGCAAAAATAGGTGCATTTATTGTTTTTTCATAAAGGTGAACTTGGCACTTTTCAAACTTTGATGACCTTTCCCTTATTTTGGAAAATGGAGGGGGGGGGGGGGGTCTCACTCAGCACAGGCACTAATTCCAGGACATCTTGAATTTTTTCAATAGATGCAAAGTGTTCTCTGACTGGACAACATGGAGAGGTGATGTTACAACTGGACAATTCTCTTGTCCAATCAGAGAATGCTTTGCATTAATTGAGAAAAGTGCAAGATATTCTGGAAATGGTGCCTGGGTTGAGCAGGGAGCCTTTTTGCGAATAACACTCAAGGCCGAGTGAGGAACCCCCTGTGTTCAATTTGCAGAAGGGCAGCCGCTCGGCACAAGGCCTGAAAGGTAGCCGCAATCACTGTAGTAGCTACAACTACGACGGTGATTTTTGGATTCCTCTGTGGTCCTGCAAGTATGACATATGCATACTTACATGCCAAGCTGGGCCAATATAACTATGCAAGAAAAGCCATACCTTGAATTCAGCTTTAAGTATTTTAGTTTGCTGTGTTACTACTTGAACGACAAAGAACTGTGAAATGACTCATGATGTGTCTTAGATTTTCTAAATGAGTTAAAGCAAAGGGTTAACACTTGTTTTATCATTAAATATAACTCCACAAAAATTGCTGAACAGTTGTTCCAACTGTTAGTCCCCACAGGACTGAAAACTATTTTGTTTCCATTATTTTTCCCTTCACTGTACAGTAATTCATTCTTACCCAGGACCCTTCACGTGTAGGCGACAAGATGAAAAGTGACCTTGGGAACGTAGTTTTGTTGCACATATCCTTGGCACAAAACTCTGTTGTAATCATTATCCTAGTAGTAAATGCCCTCCATGTGTTATTGTTTAAAAAATCTTCACTTCTGGGTTTATTAGCTATTATAACCACATGGTACATCTCAGAAGATTAGACAAACCCTGGGAAGCCATTTCACATCATATGTAAGTACCGCCAACAAAGTGTTTTTCTCTCACATGAAAACGTTTTAAAATGGAGTCACACAGCATCACTTTGCCTCTAGTTTCTTGCCTTTGATCATCCATTAGGTCCAATCCCTTGGTGAACCATATTTGACTCTCAGCACCGTATCACAGTTGTACCTTATATAAAGTAGGCATACCCATCGTGATCTTCCTTTATCCTCTCAGAAAACACTTAAGCAAGCGGCCAAAAAGCAGAGAAAGCAAGATGTGTCTAAGAGCTGGCTGCACGGTATGAAATGGACTATTTCATCTCCCCAGAGGCGTTTAGGTGAATGTTACCTAGTTCCATAATATGTGCTATTTTCTTGTGAAGCTAACAACAGTAGACTCTAGTAAAGTTTCATTTAGGTCAATGTCAAATAGCTTGACAATTTGAAGATAATTTGGAGTCTTGTATCAGCGTGGCACAACTTGTTTCATGATGTCACAATACAAGGCAACGTCTTGACACTTTTGGTTTTCACTTTTTATCAGAAAATTTAACTTCAACATTTTCTAGATGTCCTACGCAATAAATGCTGGTAGTAGATGTTTAAAGTCTACTTTAATAGTGTAAAGAAAGAGTATTGAAAAAATAACACATGTAAATAGCATTCTATACCTAGTTAGCCATAGACATGGTCAAGTGAAACTGAGCCAGATAATGAAAAATATATCATCAGTGGTTACCTTAGGCCTGTTTCACATGAACTTCAGCTTAAGAGCAGTGTGAACAGCAAGCTTTGACAAAACATTTGCAGAGCTTTTACCAAGCTTTTACGCTTTTAAAGCACTATTCAGTTGCAATTTGTAAATGTTGTACACAAATCTTAATGGGAGTGCTAATTGCCACTTTAAAGTGGTTGTAAACCCTTACAATCCACTTTTTACTACAGGTAAGTCTATAATGAGGCTTACGTGTAGCTACCCTGGAAATCTCCTAAACCTGCATGGTTTAGGAGATATCCCCTGTATCAGCATGTGCCAACGTCATCGGCACATACGCACTGAAGCAATGGCTCATTCATGCTTCAGCTGACATGCTGTTACCGGCGGCTCTCACGCACATGCGTGGGAGTGACGTCATTGCAGCTCTGGTCAATCACAGCGCCGGAGCTCGCAATACCCGGAATTAACTGCGGGAGCGATGTCGCCGGCTGGACCAGTGTACGGGGACCGCTGCGGGGGTTTCGATCTAAGGTGAGTATTTTATAATGAGCTAGTATGCCCTTGTTTTGCTGGGTTTTTTTATTTAGATTTTTTTTTTGTTTTTGTTTTTTTAGTGGAGTGGGTTTACAACCACTTTAAACACGCTGCTAGCAGGCTTTCAACAAGCTTCAAGAAGTGCTGAAGCCTGCTAGCAGCTTGTTTAACCACTTCAGTAAAAAGCATTTTCACCCCCTTCCTGCCCAGGCCAATTTTCAGCTTTCAGCGCTGTCACGCTTTGAATGACAATTGCGCAGCGCAGTCATTTGATCATTTTTTTTCCCCACAAATAGAGCTTTCTTTTGGTGGTATTTGATCACCTCTGCAGTTTTTATTTTTTGCGCTATAAACAAAAAAAATACTGACAATTTTGAAAAAAAACAATATTTTTTACTTTTTGCTATAATAAATATCCCAATTTAAAAAAAAAAAAAAAACATTTTTTTTTCCTCCGTTTAGGCCAATATGTATTCTTCTACATATTTTTGGTTAAAAAAATCGCAATAAGTGTATATTGATTGGTTTGCGCAAAAGTTATAGCACCTACAAAATAGGGGATAGATTTATGGTATATTTTTTTTTTTTTGTTCTGCAATATTGCGGCGGACAGATCGGACAGTTTTGACACTATTTTGGGACCATTCACATTTATACAGCGAACAGTGCTATAAAAATGCACTGATTACTGTATAAATGTCATTGGCAGGGAAGGGGTTAACACTAGGGGGCGATCAAGGGGTTAAATGTGGGACTGACTGGGGGAGGTGAGTGATCGGTGTTCCTCTGTACTGGGAACACACGATCCACGTCTCTGTTCTGTGCCCGGTAATTGCGGGTGCCTGGCGGACACCCCCTTAAGGGTCGGGAAGCCAAGGACATCATATGACGGCCGCCCAGGATAAGAGAGACACATTGCGGCTGTCATTTGACTATACGTGGGATGGGAACAGGTTGAAGTGGCAATCAGCACAAACTAGAGCTGAATGGTACTTTAAAACTTCAGTAAAACTTGCTGAAAGCCTTTGAAAAACTTTCTGTTCACATTGCTCCTGTATAAGTTAAAGCACATGTGAAACAGGCCTTCAAGCCTGACTTTATGTACAAAAAAATTAAAATAAATAAAAAATAAGCACAAGGTACAGGACATTGTCCATCGTCAGTGTGATGTGTCCCTCGTGTTTCTGTCTTCTAGTTCAGTAGAAAACTTCTGTCTTCCGATTTTACCCACCCCCGCCTATGTAATCTTTCAGTCAGTGGGGGTTAAAAGAACTGAGGAGCTGTCACAGGCTTGCATCTAGATTGCCAAATTATGCCTGGCCTTTCCACCTAGCTCCTCCATTCATAGAAGCCATTATTACGACTTCTATGTATTAAATTTGTTTTATGAATGGAGGAGGTGGACCTTTCAATCATCCAACTGTCCTCCATTTATAGATCCAGTTTCAATAATAGAAGCTGTAGTATGGTTTGTATGAATGGAGGAGCTGGGCGAAAAAGGTGGACATAGTTGGGCACTCTTGACGAGAGCATGTGACAGTGCTTCAGTTCTGTAAACCTCTGCAGCACCGGAAGATGTGGTGGTGGTGGTGTGGGGGGGAAGGGGTCATCGGAGGATGGAATATTTCTACTGAACTAGAAGACAGAAGCACGAGGGACACATTGCATTGTTGAAGGTAATTAATGCTCTTGGTGCTTTTGTATTTTTTTTTTTTAGTAGGTAAACTTATGCATTAAAGTAAACTTTTCTCACACAGATTCACTTTAACTCCTTCAGATCCGCGCTATAGCCGAATGACAGCTACAGCGCTGACCTACTTTGCCGAGAGGCCATCAATAGACATCCTCCCCTTTGCACGCTCCCCGCGTGCCCCCTGTAGGGTGCTCTCTGTGATCACCGAGTCAATGAGACTCGGGTGATCACAGATCGGAGTAAGGGGTCGATCCCGGCCTCTTACCACGTGATCAGCTGTCAGCCAATGACAGCTGATCACGTGATGTAAACAGAAGATTGGTAATCCTTTTTTTTTTTTTTCTCCTCATGCTGATAGCGCGAGGAGAAAATAAAGCCGATCACCGCCTTCTATGCAAGAGACATCAGTCCTGAAGAGGAAGCGGCCTCATCTGTGCCAACCAGTACCACCTGCCCGTGCTACCTGCCAGTGCCCACAGTGCCATCAATCGGTGCATACCAGTGCCAATCAGTGCCACCTATCAATGCCCACCAGTGATGCCAATCAGTGCCACCTATCAGTGTCACCTACCAGTGCCCATTACTGCCACCCAGTGCCCATCAGTGCCAGCCATCAGTGCCGCCTTATCAGTACCCATCGGTGCAGCATATTAGTGCCCATCGGTGCAGCCTGATCAGCGTACATCAATGAAGGAGAAAAATTACCTGTTTGCAAACTTTTATAACAAAATATAAAACTGTTTTTGTTTTCAAAATTTTTGGACTTTTTTTTTTAATTTTTTTTTTTTTTAACAAAAAATAAAAAATAGGATTTTTATAACAGCTTACCTGTAAAAATCCTTTTCTTGGAGTACATCATGGGGGGCACAGAGCCACAGTAATTACTGTATGGGTTATATAGGCACCTTTAGGTGATGGACACTGGCACACCCTAGACAGGAAGTTTAGCTCCCTATATAATCCCTCCCCTTACTAGGAGTACCTCAGTTTTGTAGCAAAGCAATATACGTATTTTAGAAGAGGGGAGGGACCTCTGTGTCCCGTGATGTAATCCAAGAAAAGGATTTTACAGGTAAGTTGTTATAAAAATCCTATTTTCTTTATCGTACATCACGGGACACAGAGCCACAGAAAATACTGTATGGGATGTCCCAGAGCGATGCTATCTGAGGGGAGGGAGACATAAACAAAAATGGGGTGCAATCAGACCTGAGGACCTATACTGCTGCCTGCAGCATACTCCGCCCAAAGGCGATATCCTCATGCCTTCTTACATCCACCTGATAGAATCTGGTGAATGTATGGACTAAAAACCAAGTTGTGGCCTTGCAGATTTGAGCCATGGAGGCCTGGTGATGCACTGCCCACGAAGTACTAACAGCCCTGGTGGAGTGCGCTTTGATTTGAATAGGTGGAACTTTCCCCTTCAAACCATAAGCTTGAATAATTACTTGCCAAATCCACTTAGCAATAGTAGATTTTGACGCTGCCTGTCCTTTTTTAGGACTCTCAGGGAACACAAACAAAACATCCATTTTCCGAATCTGAGCAGTCGTCTCCAAATAGATTTTGACTGCTCTCACTACATCCAGAGAATGTAGTGACTTTTCTTCCGTAGAACAGGGTTCTGGAAAAAATGAAGGCAGAACAATATCCTGGTTTAGATGAAAACCTGAAACCACCTTCAGTAGAAAGCTAGGATGAGGACTCAATACTACTCTATCCTTATGAATAATTAAATATGGCTCTTCTTTACAAGAAAGAGCAGCCAATTCCGATACCCTTTTTTGAAGAAGATATGGCTACCAGAAATTCTAGCTTCCTCGTCAAAAGGACCAAGGGAATATGTTGTATCAGCTCAAAAGTTTCTGTAATGCCGACAAAACTAAATTCAAGTCCCAAGGGTTCAGAGGTCACTTAAACGGTGGATTAAGCCACGGTACCCCCTGTATGAAGCTGTGGACCAAAGAATGCGAAGCAAGTGGTCGTTGAAACAATAGCGATAAGGCCTTTGATAGTACTCAAGGCCAGCTTCATCTCTAACCCCATTTGTAGAAAGGCAAAGATTCTACCTATGACATACTTTCTGGGATGCCAACCCCTGGATTCACACCAGGAAACATATGCCTTCCAGACTCTGTAATAAATAACTCTGGAAGCTGGCTTCCTTACATTAATCAAGTAGATATCACTGAGCCTGAAAGCCCACGATTCTTCAGGATGTGGGTTTCAATAGCCAAACCGTCAAATTTAGCATTTGTAAGGTAAGATGGAACACTGGTCCCTGCGATAGCAGGTCTGGACGTGGTGGTAGGGTCCATGGGGCCCCTACCGCCATCTTTACTATTTCTGTATACCAAGATCTTCTGGGGCCGCAAGGACCACCGACTTCTTTTCCTGCCAGATCCTGCAAAGAAGTAGTGGTAGCACCAGACAGAATAGGAGGGAATGCATAAATTGGTGAGAACTGATCACACGGGGTCACCAACGCATCTGTTCTGCATGCGAGTGGATCCCTTGTTCTTGACACAAAATTGTCGACTTTGTCGAATTGTCGACCTCTACATCCAGGATCCCCCATCTTTGGCATATAGCCAGGAAGATGCCGGGGTGAAATGACCATTCCCCCGGGAACAACTGCTGGTGACTTAAGTAGTCCGCCTGCCAGTTCTCTACCCCTGGAATGAAAATTGCCAATATGCACGGCACATGCTTTTCTGCCCAGGTTAGGATCTGGTTTACCTCTCCCTGGGCTGCACGACTTCTGGTGCCCCCTTGGTGATTGATATAAGCCACTGCTGTGGCATTGTCAGATTGGATCCTGACAGGACAACCCCGCAACCTGATTGTCCAGGCCCAGAGGCCCGACTCTCTAGAATGTTGATGGGTAAGGTCCTTTCGGTTCTGGACCATTTCCCTTGGATAGTCCTCTCTTCCAGGACTGCTCCCCAACCCGAAAAGCTGGCATCTGTTGTTACCACCTTCCAGGTAACTGGTAAGAAGGATTTCCCCTTCTGCAGATTCTCGGGTATCCTCCACCAGCTGAGGCTCTGGCGCACATTTGGCGACAAACGCATTGGAAAATCTAGAGCCTGGACTTTCTTGTTCCAGGCAGACAGGATACTGTTTTGCAGCAGTCTCAAATGAAACTGAGCATAGGGAACTGCTTCGAATGAAGCCACTATCTTTCCCATCAACCTCATGCAAAAGCGAATAGAAGGACCCTTCTTCACCCTGACCACCTAAGCCAGCTCCTTTATGGCGCTGATCTTTGCCTGGGGTAAAAACACCCTCTTCTAGGTTGTATCTATAACCAGACCCAAGTACTCTAGTCTTCTTACTGGCTTTAAAGAAGACTAGGACCCAACCTAGGTACTCCAGGTAGTTGACTGTGGTGACCAAGCTTTGGTCTAAGCGGGCTACCGACCGGTCTATCAAGAGCAGGTCGTCTAGGTATGCTATAATCGTTATAGCCTGGGCCCTTAATCTGGCCAGAGGAGGGGCGAGGACCTTTGTAAACACCCAAGGTGCGGTAGCTAGACCGAAAGGTAGAGCTACAGACTGAAAATTAAGTTTTTCCACTTTGAAACGCAGATATTTCTGATGAGCAGAGAAAATAGGTACACGCAGGTATGCATCCTTGATGTCGGTTTGATGCCAGAAATTCTCCTCCTTGTAGGATGGAGACTACTGATCGGATTGATTCCATGCGAAAAGATCAAATTTTCAGGAACCGGTTTAGATCTTTGAGATCTAGAATGGGTCTGACATCTCCGTTTGGTTTTGGCACCGTGAAAAGGTTTGAATAAAACCCCAACCCCTGCTCTTCCATGGGGACCACCATGATCACTTTTTGTGACAAAAGTCAGTCTAACGCTTGAAGGAGAGACTTCTTTTTCTCTGGATCTTTGGGAACATTTGATCTGAAATGAGGAGATGTTAATTCTCAGAACTCTAATCTGTAACCTAGAGCTATTGTGGAGACCACCCATCTGTCCTGAAAATCCTCCTGCCAGACCCTTGAGAACTGTAGCAGTCTTCCCCCCACTTGACCGAGCTGGGGCACCCCTTCATAAAGGATTTAGCGTTCTGTCTTGTAGGTTTCCTCCCCCAGGACTTCTTTTGTGCCTGGGTTTTTACCTCTTGAACCTGACGGTGGAGGCCGTCGTGACTGTCTGGAGGCTGATGCCCCTGGCACTGGAGAAAGAGCCATTTTTAAATGTGGGAACTTTACTCCTTTTCTTAACTGGCAAAAGGGTAATTTTCCCACTTGATATGTTTTGGATATAATTGTCCAAATCATTCCCAAACAGCCTTTCACCGTGGAAAGGAAACCCAGCCAGGAGCTTTTTGCATGGCGCTTCGGCTGACCAATTTTTCAACCATAAGATTCTACGCATATGCACCAACCCAAGCGTAAGGCGAGAGATCTGAAGGATAGAATCTCTGATTGTGTCAATTGCAAAACACAAATTTGGTGGCAGCTCGGTTAAATCCTGGGCCTGGTGTTCAGGGAAAACCTTGAGCACCTGTTTCAAGTGGTCTTTCAAGGATTGGCACACTCCATTTGCCGCCACTGCAGGTTGAGCTACTGAACCTGCCAAAGAAAAAAATGTTTAACAGGAATTACAACTTTTTATCAGTTGGATCCCTAAGCATTTGAGCGTTGTCAACAGGACAAGTCAAACTTTTATTTACAGAGGATATAGCAGCGTCAATTGCTGGTATACTCCACATCTTTGTATATTTTTCCTCCATAGGATAAAGTGTTGAAAACTTTTTGGGAGGGGAAAAAATGCTTATCTGGGTGATCCCACTCAAAATATATAAGCTTTTCCAGCAATGAATGGACAGGAAAAGCATGCACAGCTTAAGGAGGCTTCAGTGAACCCAAACAAGAAGTGGGCTTTTCAACCGACTCAGTTACGGGTAACTTAAATGTGGAGCGGACCATTTCATTAAAAAATTGCACCAGCAATTTCTCAGCCTGTGAAGCTGAAGAGGGTCCTTCCCCACTTGATTCCTTGGAAGAGGAGTCATCAGTCTCTTCCCAGTCCCCTGAGGGGAATTCATCTTCCCTCTCCCAGTGTTCCTCTGTTTGAGGGTCCTGGGTGGTAGAAGGGGACCTAATGCGTTTTTTATTCCACTTTGTGATGCAATTAAGGCCGTTAATCTTTCCTGAAATCCACTCACAGCTGAGGTAAAAACCTCCTGAGAAATATATACAGGGGCTGAAATGCCGGAAGCAGTTGCAACCCCTAACCCCCGATGGCTCACTCTGACCAGCCTCCCTAGGTCTTTCAGGGGGAGATGGCGTTGCAGAGGGGGGTCCTCAGAGCCTGAGGGAGATCCCTTTGAGCCCCTGTTTTTTGCGGTATTTGTACCTCCCCTTCTGCCCATAGTGCCAAGCACAAATGCAGAGGTACTACCAGAAAATACACCAACTGCTGAGCAAATAATCCAGCAACTGCCGCTGCTAGGCTCAGTCTGATGCTAAGTAAACGTGCCCTGGGAATGCCTGTGTCACCAAACACTCACATGCTATCCATCTGCTCTGTGTCCCTCTTTCAGCTGTATGCACCTGCAAAAAGTGCACCTTTTATAGCTTTACACAGCCCTGCATTGTTGATGCTGAAGCACGCCGACACCATGCTAAGGCCCCGCCCCACCTTCCTCCAACCTCCCATTGTGCCCCCCCTCATCTTTTTTCAAAAAAGACTTTTCCTGCGGGAGCGGGAGCTCCGATCTGACCGGATCGCACGTAGAGGGGGTACTAGGGTGGAGGGGAGGAGGGCGGCTGCTGGATGGAGAGTCACTGTAATGGTGGCGGTAGCAGTGCGGCATACCGCCGACTGACCCATGCCCTCTTTGCCTGCTGGAAAGAAGCTGTCCAGGTGGGGGGATACTCCAAAGAGAAAAAACTCCCCTTCTCACATCCTACCTGGGGCCGGGCTGGAGGAAGCATGCAGATTATGATACAGAGCGAGACTGACGAGCATGGAATCAGGTACATGCTCTTGACAGCCCCCGGTGGCAACTTTAGGCATAGCAACATTTACTTAAAGGAGAAATTAGACAAATTCCTTAGGAATCTCCCTTGCCTTATCTGGCTGCAGGGTACTGTGGTAAACCAGACAGACCCAATCTTCACCACTCTCGGTGGGCTCCGTTAAAAAACCTTAAGGAACCGGTGTCCTCTTTTATCGGGGGATCCACACTCCTGGGCCTGTAAAGCACCCTGCTGGGAAATATGGCTGAAATAACCAAACACTGGATCCCAGGGTCCAGCTCTCCAAAAAGCTTTTCAAAAAGAGAAGCGTTACAGGCAGAACCTTGTTTCTTCCGACACGAGGCCCGGGTACCATTCAATTCGTCCTGAAAAGACACTTTGAATGGATCCGGTTGCATGGCTTGCCCCAGCAAAGATTCCTCCAGCAGAGCTCAGCACAGCACATCTTTACTCGCAACCAACACCTAAGACACTGGCGAAAAAACTGAGGTACTCCCAGTAAGGGGAGGGGTTATATAGGGAGCTAAACTTCTTGTCTAGGGTGTTCCAGTGTCCATTACCTAAAGGTGCCTATATAACCCATACATTAATTACTGTGGCTTTGTGTCCCGTGAGGTACAATAAAGAAAAACCAGAGGTGATCAAATACCACCAAAGAAAGCTCTATATGTGGGAAAAAAAATGATAAAAATTTAATTTGCGTAAAGTGTTACATGACCGTGCAATTGTCATTCAAAGAGCGAGAGCGCTGAAAGCTGAAAATTGGTTTAGGTGCCCAGTAAGCAAGTGGTTAAGTAATGAACAATAATTGCCTTTAATCTACTTATAAGGAGGACATTCTCCCCACTGCTCACTAATGTAAAGGACCCCTTCTCTCACTCAACATTATTGTACAGTAAATAGGATAATTCTCCGTTAACCACCAATGAGAGGGAACACTGCCTATCAGTGTCACCTACCAGTGCCAATCGGTGCCCATCACTAACAGCTATTAGTGCCCTTCAGTGCCGCCCATCAGTGCCCATCAATGCAGCCTATCAGTGCCCATCAGTGCAGCCTCATCAACGTACATCAATGAAGGAGAAAAATGACCTGTTTGCAAAATTTATTAACAAAATATAGAGAAAATTGAGTACTGTCCGTGATACTTTTTTTATTTGCACTAACATACAATTTTTCAGGACAAGCTTTCGGGGTATGTCCCCTTCTTCAAGGTCCAAGCAGTACTGATTCACAAATTTGTAAGCGGCATGTTAAAAAAAAAAAAAAAAAAAGGGAAAGCCAAACACATACAAATCAATGGTAATAAAGATAGCAGCAGAGTTAGTGAGATAACACAGAGGGAGAGAGAACTATAGAATGCAGGGGGGGATACTAGTCACAGAGGGGTCGTAAAACTTTAGCATAATGTGTAAGGAAACCAATATCTAAATTCAGGCCGTTATTTTTCGTGTCAAAAAGAAGTATCATTCTTAGTTCAAACGTTTTCCTTTCCTGGATAGTTCTGAAATTCCCTTTAAGAACTAAAACATTGAGGTCTTCTATAGTGTGGTCCGGTTGTGAGAAATGATGTCCCACAGGTGTGCATAAACTGTCTTCTTTATGTTCTTTGATGGTATGTCTGTGCAAATTCATCCTCGCTTGCAACTTCTGTCCTGTTTCACCAACATAAGATCCTTTGCTGCACCTTTTGCATTGGATGAGGTACACAACATTACTGGAGGTACAGCTGTAAGATCCCATGATATTGAAGGTCCCATTTGTGTGTGCGTAACACTTTTGGATAGGTTGATCTGGTTGCATAGTTTGCAGCATTTTTTATTGCAGGGTTTGCTTCCATTATTTGTGACTTCATAATCAGAGTGAAGTTTCCTGCTGATTAGTTTGTGTCTGAGGTTGGGTGGTTGTCTGAAAGCCAATAATAGGGGTAGTTGGAATATTCCTTTCAGAGTTTCATCCTCTGTTATAATGGGTTGTAAATCTTTGATTATCTTTTTGATCCCTTCTAGTGCTGGGTTGTATGTGGTGACTAGAGGTACTCGGTTATTTGTTTTTTTCTCTGTGTATTGGAGGAGATTTTCTCTTCGGGTTTTCAAGGCTGTGTTTATGCTGTTGTTGATGGTTTTTTTCTTTGTAACCTTTCTTATGGAAGGAGTCTGCCAGTGTTCTGAGATGTTTATCTCTGTCTTCTGGGTCTGAACAAATTCAGCGGTATCTGATGGCCTGGCTGTGTATGATGGCCCGTTTAGTGTGTTGGGGGTGAAAACTGGAACTATGAAGATAGCTGCATCGGTCAGTAGGTTTTCTGTATATCGACGTGTGAAGCTTGTCATCCCTGATGTATACTGTAGTGTCCAGGAAGTTGACATGTATTTTTGAATAGTCCATTTTTAGTTTGATAGATGGGTGAAAATTGTTGATAAAGGAGAAGAATTGGTTTAGATTTTCTTCACCTTCACCTGTTAACAAAATATAAAACGTTTTTGTATTTTTTTTTTTTTAATTCGGTCTTTTTTTAAAAATTTTTGACAAAAAATAAAAAACCCAGAGGTGATCAAATACCGCCAAAAGAAAGTTCTATTTGTGAGAAAAAAATGATAAAAATTTCATTTGGGTACAGTGTTGTATGACCACGCAATTGTCGTTCAAAGAGTGACAACACTAAAAGCTGAAAATTGGTCTGGGCAGGAGGGGGGTTTAGGTGCTCAGTAAGCAAGTGGTTAATGGATGTGTACTGTATATGGAGCCAAGTTGCCAACTTAGCATGCAGTCCTTTACTTTGTACACTGAATTTAAACAGAGAATCAAACCCAAGGCATAAGTGCAGTGGTGTTTTTCACTGATCTGGGATACAGCTGAGACACAGGTACTAATGTACATGCTGGGGGGGGTCACCTGAATCTTTGCATGCGGGGGTACCTTTCACGCAAGGTGCACTCATCACTGCCCAGGACCAGGCAGAGACTTCGACCATGTGAAGAATCTAACATTAAAGTATAACTAAAGGCAATTTTTTTCTTTTTAGTTTTGGATAGAGTGGTGAGGGATTAGAATGCTTGTCAGTTTTTATTACTGCCTGTGCCCCCATAAAGGAGGTTTACCCTCTCTGTTTTTCCTGTTTACCATTATCATTGAAAGTGAAAGTAATAGAAAATCCAAAATTTGGGTTGTCCCCAGAAAAGTAATCTTCCAATTGGGGCACTAGTTCTGGTGACCTGGGGTTCCCCAAGGAATTCCCTATAGTTGGCAGGGATTTCCTCTGACTTCCTGTTTGACCGTGGGATAGGAAGTGAAGGGAAATCTCCGCAATGAAACACAGATGGGGAAAAAAAAATGTGACAGGGGTTATAACACTTCCTTGCTCAAAAAATGAAAAAAACGTTTTGCCTATAGTTCTACTTCAACGCAATTCCCCAAAATAGAGATGAGCTTTCACTGTGTTTAGTTATTCAGAGTTTTTCTGAAAAGTGACTTGTCCCATATCACTACACACTGCATACCTCTGTTACCTCACACCCAGTAACAGAATGGGGTCCCGCAGAGCACATAGCGTGGACCTTATGCATGCTCTCGCATAACTCCTTCCTTTCTGTACCTTATCACCAGGCAGTAGGTCTCTGTAACAAGGATTCAGATCTGGTTACTATTGGATACCGACCGCTAGGGAGGGAGCCAGCCAAGCACCCCCTTGCTACCGTAGGACCCGTCACTTTACCAGGTGGTGACAGCTTCCCTTCTAGATCCGACAACTGACAGGTTTTCCAGCCGAGAGAACCGTCACTTTTGGTTGGACTGCAAGCTGCAGTCCCAACCCTGAGCTGCCCTCTTACTTCTGGATAGGCCCTCACACATCCTGGCAGCCAGATGCCCCTGGGATAGACCCAATCTCTGGCCTAGCAGCCCGGGGAAGACAACACACATCCACCCAGATGGCAGTTCGGGTGGCACAGAACACAGATCACCTGACCTCACCTGAATATATAGGCTCTCCCAGCAGGCCAAGGGATTAAAGAAAACCCCCGCCCACATACCCATAACCTGACCTTCGGTTGCCCTTCTCATATCTAGTACCACCAAGTGCCCGGCCACCTAGTGGTAGAAGAGAAAAGTACAACAAGGCCAAACTTAGGGAGAAATCAGTGGATCTCTAACACTTTAACTATGGTAGCTACCCCTGCTAAGGAATCTGGTGAGGAGCTCCCTGACTAAACCCCAGGGCGCTATAAAGTCCCAGTAATTGGAGCTGTCAAAAAAAAAAAAGCAGCCAGTAATGTTTATCAACAACATTGCTCAGTTGCTGAAACAGATAAAAAGAAACATTGTTTCTTTCTGTATCTGTCTTTCTGTTTGTTCAGCTACTGATCAAAGGAATGAACTTCCCTCTGCAGATGAAGTTTAACCACTTGCCGACCGCGCTATAGCCGAATGATGGCTACAGCATGACCTGCTAGTTTGGTTGACGCCCACTCGTGCATCTGCTTCTCCTTCGTCCCCTGGGGCATGCACAAAGAAGTGTCCGTGATCCTTGAGCATCATGGATTGGGGTAAAGGGCCATTCACAGCGCCCCTTTACCATGTGATCACTCTGTCCAATGACGGAGCGATCACTTTTTCAACAAACCAGCGTTATGTCTGGTTCAGCTCTCTCCTCACACCCATACAGAGTGTGAGGAGAGGAGGAAGACACAGTGCAGCAGCGTGAGTGGGCTGGATTTGGAGTGCCCTGCAGTGCCATCACAGTGCTCATCAGTGCCACTACAGTGCCCATTAGTGCTACTACAGTCCCATCAGTGCCCCTACAGTGCCATTACTGCCACTACAGTGCTCACTAATGCCATCTGTGCCACTACAGTGCTCATCAGTCCCCTACAGTGCCATCAGAGAGTGCTTATCAGTGCCCTACAGTGCACACCAGTGCCATCAGTGAGTCCTTATCAGTGAGTGCTCATCAGTGCCACTAAAGTGTTCATCGGTGACACTACAGTGCCCTATTAGTGCCCATGAGTGAGTGCTCATCAGTGCCATCCTATCAGTGGATCCTCATCAATGCCTGTGAGTGCCGTAAAAATTTGTAAAATATATTCATTTTCTTTCCACATTTTCCAAAAACTTGTGGAAAAATAATGACATGTTCAAAAGACTCATTATGCCTCATAGAATATACAGTGAGGTGTTTGCTTTCCAAAATGGGTTCATTTTATGGGTGTTTCCATTGTCCTGGTGCTCCAGGACATTCAAAAGTGTAATAGGCAGTCAAGAAATTCGATGTGTAATTTATGTCTCTAGAACACTTGACGGTGCTCCCTGCATGTTGGGTCTCTCTATGTGGCCAGGCTGTGAAAAAGTCTCACACATGTGGTATTGCCATACTCAGGAGGAGCAGCAGAATGTGTTTTGGGTGTAGTTGCAAGTATGCATATGCCGTGTGTGAGAAATACCCTGTTAATATGGAGAAAAAAAAAATCTTCATTTTGCAAAGAACTATGGGAAAAAAATACAACTTGAAAAAACTCACCATGCCTCTTACTAAATACCTTGGAATGTCTACTTCCCAAAAAGGGGTCATTTGGGGGGTATTTGTGCTGTCCTGGCTTAGTGTCTCAAGAAATGAGATGTCAGTACATCAGGTGTGGTCAATTTTCAATGATTGGCACTATAGCTTGTAGACTCTATATCTTTTTTTTTTTTTTACAAAAGATAGATGATATTCACACTTCATGCAGCCGGTGATGTCACTGGGGCATGCGCTCTGAAGGGACTGTATACCCGTGCCTTCCCTTCAAAGCTCTTAGCCGCAGTCCATGACTCCCGTGTACGTGAGTGACGTCATCGTGGCGTGGCCAATCAGATGGTTCGGGGGACTCGAACCCAGAAGGAAGACCGGGTGAAGATAAAAGCGTCTGTCAGAGCTCACAGCGCGGCGGTGCAGGGCTTCATTCTAAGGTAAGTATTTCATAATGTGCTAGTATGCGATGCATACAAGCACATTATGGCTTTACTTTGCAGGGTTTTAAAAAAAAAAACTTTGCCATGATTTACTTCCTCTTTAAGGTGGATTGACCCTATAGTATCATGAGAACAGAACTGGGAGTCACCTGAGCAAAAACCTGAGTTTGTTATCAAACCAATTTTACCAGAGTCCAGAACTGCTTCTCTAACCAGAGGTAAAACTACATTGCCACATGCAAGCATAATGATGTATTAGTCTCAATTCACAATGCTAAAACACTATGATTATAATCCTATTTTTTTTTTTGTGTTAAGTCACAGCTATTGTTAAGTCCAATGAGATTTGTTAATTAGAGTCACATGGTTAAAAATAGAGTTCCATACTTAGCCTCTACGCTGACGATGTCCTATTATTTATTTCTGACCTCTGATCTCCCTTCCCAACCTCCTGTCCTCTCTAGACTGCTTTCATTACCTTACGGGCCTAGGAGTGAACCCTTCTAAATGTTTGGCTTTGCCCATTGACCTCCCCCAACCTTTATTGACTACCCTTAAGGATAAATTCAAATTCTCCTGGAACCATGTCTCACTGCAATATTTAGGCATCAAACTAGCCCCTTCTCTCAAACAGATATATTCCCTAAATTACCCTCAAGCTTTCTCTAATGTCAAAAACGCCTTTTATATCAATGCTCCTCATACCATATATCATTTTTAGGGAGAATTCAAGCAGTTAAAATGAATATCCTCCCTAAACTTTTGTTCCTCTTTAGGTCCTTGCCTCTGTCTGTCTCTCGCTCTGCACTGCTGGCGATCCAGTCAGATCTGCTCAGAGTCATATGGCAAAACAAAAAACCCCGGTTGGGTCGTCTGTTGATGTAAAGAACCCGGCTAAGGGGAGGCTTAGGATGCCCAGATCTATGGAAGTACTTCCTGGCATCCCGCTTTATTCAATTGGCGCAGTGGCATACCTCCCCTACCTCTATACCATGGCTGCAATTTTAGCGGATCTCGGTGGCTCCTTATTATCTCCCGGGTCTTCCCTGGTCATGTTCAATATCTCCAAAAGACATCACCCCACTTAACAATATAGTAGGCCAATCACTATATCTATGGTCCCTCTACTCAAGTAAGTTCAAGCTAAAATCTGACACACCACTCCTATCTTCTTTTTTGGGAGAACCTTCATTCCCTCCAGCCTTCTCCTCTGACACGTCATTCTTTAGTTGGTCTGCAAGGGGTTTGGTGAGCCTTGAGTCTCTGTTGCAGGGCACTTCCTTCTGTTCGTACACTCACTTGCAGCAAACATATGCCATGGGACGATTTGAGTTTCACCAGTACTTGCAAATAAGACACTTCTACTCGGCAATCATAGCTGGCGGAGTACAACAGTCAAAAACTCCATTTGAACTCCTGTGCGGAGAGGCTTCTAGGGATTATGGGACAATCTCCACTCTTTATCGATACCTTAACGACTACAATTCCCCTCCAAAATCTATAGCAATGGAGGCATGGGAGGCTGAGTTGGCTCACGAGTTCCCAATGGAGGACTGGCAAGACATGATTGACAACATGCACAAATGTACACGCTCTATATCCATAAAGGAAACGGTACTCAAACTACATACCCGTTGGTACTACACTCCGGATCGTCTCCACAGAATATACCCACTGGTTCCTGGCACATGTTTTAGAGGATGCCAGGACAGGGGTACGCTGTTGCACATGTTCTGGAGTTGCAAGGCCTTAGATTCTATTTGGCAGAAAACAACCTCTCTCATAACACTTCTTTCTGGAGTATCGGTTACCTTGACATATCAAATGTGTTTGCTGTTTGCAGAACTCCCAGCTGTCCCGTCCCCCCCCCCCGTCCAACTACAGAAATTAGTCCACACTCTCTTTAGCGCGATCCAATGAGCAATAGCAATGAATTGGAAACGATCCCATGTATCTTGGTCGCAGGTGATTTTACGCATGGAGTCCATCAGGATTATGGAAAGAATACACCATACTCTGCTGGACTCCATGCACATTTTCGACTGCAAATGGAATGCTTGGACGGCACACCTGCTTAGTAACAGACTCGAGGATCTCTCTGTCCCTGCAGCTGAGGCTCAACAGAACTGAATATTGTAAAACTTGATAGATTTTGCCAGGCAAGTGCCTCCAACGCTCAATTTTTTTTTATATGTTCCATATATTGCTGAATATAAAATCTTTGTGGAAGGATGGCATTTCCCTTACGCTCGGGTTGCACATATATCACAATTGAGAGTTTTTCTTTTCTTTTGGTTTCTTTTTATTTTCCCTACTTTTTTTTTTCCCTTTCCCAATTGATGGGTTCATTGTGTATTGTACTGAGCAATTTCAATGGCAACATGTGTGATATATTGTTAAGCTGTTTTAGGCTACCTGGTCACTGTACTTATTGTTCTCACTGTGCATGTACACCCAGTCTTTATGTTATTCTGCAATAAAAACGTTTGTAAACAAAACAAAAAAAAAAAATAGAGATCCATAAGCTTGTGTAAAGCTCTGTGAATAGAGCCTAAGGGTCCTTTCACATGGGTGTCTCTGTTCAGCCACGTTTTTGCTAAAAAAAAAAAACTGTTTCAATTTACATCAGTTTTTACATCTGTCATCAGCAGAACTGGATCTAGGCTGTCTGATGTGGGGGTGCAGTAAAAAATGTCAGGGGGGCAGAGGATGTAAGGTCAGCGGGCAGTTTATAGGAGTCAGTAGGGAAGTTTACAGGTGGTCAGCAGTGAAGAGGGATAGGGTCAGCAGTTTGTAGGGCAACGCACAGTGGGTTATCAAGGCAGTGTACAGAGGTTAGCAATGCAGAGGACAAGGGGTAGCAGGGCAGTGTACATGGGGTCAGTAGGGCAGAGGACAGGGTTCAACAGAGCAGATGACAGGGGTCAACAGGGTGAAGGATGGGGATTATGAGGACAGAAGACGAGTCAGTAGGGCAGAGGACAATGGTCAGCAGGGCAGAGAACAGGGGTCAGCACGGCAGTGTACACAGGTCAGCAGGGCAGAAGGCCATGGTCATCAGAAAGTTCCTCCTCTCATTCCCGCACTGCCCACAACCTGGGCACATTCTTCCTCCCCACACAGCACATGGCTAAGATCGGTATCTCTTACATACGCAGCCTCCATTCGCACTGCGTAGCTGGCTACTACAGCTGCACTTCCATTCCGATGTGGGAATTCCACCTGTCAAAACTGCAACACAGCAGCCAGCTACACACTGTACACATTCCTGCTCTATCTGTAAAGGAATCTGATCTCAGCTATATGCTGTGTGAGGAGGAGGTGATCTGTTGAGTGCAGGCAGTGCCGAGACAAGGTAATCTAGCAAGTTAAGATTCTCCAAAAACAAAAATGCAAAAATTCCACGTCCTCCTAATTCAAATCCCCCCCCCCAGCACAAATCTTTGCCCCCCCCCCCAATCCCACCTCCCACACTAATCCCCCCCCCTCCTAACACACACAAATCTCCCTCACCCCAAAAAAATCACCAATGACACACAGAAGAGGACACTTCTGAAAAGTATGTGTGAATGACAGCAACAATACACTGCAGTAAAGCTTTCACTTGACAACAGTTAATACATTTTACACCTCAAGCACAATTAGGTAAACATTAAAGTAGAAAAGCCTCAAGGAAATATATATTTTCTGTTGTAATTGGAATTCCCAGAGAAACTGCAACCAGCATTTTTAGTGTATCAAACACCTAAATTGGGGACAAAATCAAAAGTCCTAGTAACAACAAAGAGAAATATTATGATGACAGACTTCAGTGAGATGTAGATAACTCTTTTGATATGCTTTCTTGATGTGTAAAGGTGACGATTTTACTCAGCAAGATGTTTTTGTGATGTGCAAAGGTGACAGTTTTACACAGCAAGCCAAAAATGGATGAAAACGTCAGCGATAACTTAATAGGCCATCTGCTGCGGTTCTAATGAGCCTGGTAACTATTATTGTTTACAGCTAAGCACCAGAGGTCATATGTATTTGCCATAATGAAAAAACATGCGATATGTCATTACTGGATCCATAGTAAACTGTATTCCTTATGCAGGATAATTATATGCACCACCAACTAATGTATCTCTGATCATATATTCCTTATACCCCTACAGTCATGCATAATATGCTAAAACACACACAGTGTGACTTAGTGCCTGCCTCTTCCTGACAGAATACCTTGTATTGTAAAGACAATAAATGCAAAATATAACTTTTTGACATGGACCTGTATATATGAAATTCCTTGTAGTATTATTTTGATTTTCAGCTTAAAATTTTAAAATAATACAAGGTTCACTATGCATAGTAAGCATTGCCACAAATGTCTTGTGTTTGGAAAATGTTTCATATTCTAATCAGCCAACCTGACCTTTCCGTCATGTTTCATCTTTTAAGGCAAGGCCGCAAAGTAGTCAACTTTGTAAGAACAGCTTCCTGCTCATTTTATTCTGTTGTGCAGATGCAGGCTCTTATTCATTGTGCCCACTGATGCCATGTATATGTACCGTAGTTGCTTGAATATAGTAGAAAACACCAGCAGTAATTCCCCGAGGTGGTGAGCAGTCGGTGCACTGGCTGGTAGTGTCCTCCTAGCACTCGAGCAAATGTGTAGATAAAAGAAAGGCGGCATGCTCGATCTTCCACAATGTATACATTTATTAATCCAAATGTGGTACAGAATACAGGGCCTATGCATTTTGGCATGTAGCCTTAACCATAGTCGTTATATATGTAGTTGCTATATAGTCAACAGCTGTGTTCTGTTTATATGACTGCGACAAGTACAACCTAAACTCGATTTTTCGAATGATTGTATGAAAACCAGTTATAAGTGTAGCGCCCCCTGACCCCCAGCATCAGGGAGGGCTGACATTTCATCTCGGGGTGCTGGTTTCTAGTCATGGTGGGTGTGGATAGTTGCAGACAAATGGGCGCCAGCCACTTTTAGGCTAAACGTGAGTTTATTGCTCACAACAACAAAATGTAGGAAGAGAGGGTTAGGGCACAGGACACCCTAGGACAGTAGACAGATCCGCAGACTCCAAAGACAAAAACAGACAGGTAGACAGCAGTACAGAACAAGGGCCTTAGGCCTGCACCCAACGTTCTGTACCTACGTAGCAACATCAGTCTCCCATAGCAACCAAAAACTTAAAGTACCGTGCAAGGATTCTTTGGATGAGTCCATCTTGACCCTTTCCCAGGCTCTTTACAGTCCCCAGCTTATAGAAGAGTAACCTCTGGTACTTCATATCTGAACTCCATCCCTTTCCCTTATGGCTCCAAGCAAAAAAGAGGCTCTCCCTTCCAGAGCCTCAAGCACATGGCTAGGCCTTAGGGTTCAAACTTACCCAATGCAGCTGTTCCTCACACATTCACACCAGACCAAGGTCTAGGTGGGAGGACCCTGATCACTTGACCTCCCTGAATATACAGTATATACCCTCTCCCAGCATGCAACAGTGGCCATGAAACTCATACGGATTGTACCAGGTGTGACCAGAACTGCGTGGTTAGCTACAGAGGAACACCAAACACATGTAAGTGAAAATATAAATGATTTATTAAAGTAAGTGAATAATATAAGTACAACCACCTCCAATATGACACAGTGCAATAACCAACCAACAGACAGAGACCCACAAATAACAACAGACAAATAAGTACAATAAATGGGAAACGCCAGGATCATAAACAATAGCCAGGGTCATACACAGATCAGCAGATGGACAGGGGATGTTCCAGAAACATAGACGTAAGCCAGGCCAAGGTCATACACAGGGAGATCAGCAGATGGGGTAAGGAACACAGGACAGGGAGAGGATGGATGTATCAGACTGCAGGGCAGGGATGCAAGGTAACAGGTGGGACAGGATAGGGATCAGGACAGGGAGACAGGATCAGATAAACGGGTCACAGATTCAGGGCACAGGAACAGGTTGAGAATCAGGATCAGATCACAAGCTAGCAGGTCAGGGCGCAAGGACAAAGCCAAGGCAAACATGTGAGTGTTTGCCGGGTATTTATAGGCCTGTAATTGGCCTCAAGTGACACCTGATTGTAGAGGTGCTGTCTGCTCCACACTGCCAGGATCCATCTGCTGGTGGATGCCAGTACTGCGGCCCAAAGATGACATAACATCAGCAGGGAAAAGCTCTCCTGACAGTTCCAAACTGCCAGGAGACACCTGCTGGTGGACCTCAGTACTGCACGCCAAATGACAGATATTACCAGCGGATGGAACTTTTCCTGACAGCCACCCACTGACAAAAGGGAGGAATTACAGCTATACCAGGCTTAGGAGAAAACCCAAATGATCACAAAGTCTACAAATCAGCCAGGTTAACTGGCAGCCAGTTTAACTACAACCCAGCAAAGCTAAATTTACTGGTAGCCTCTGTTTAAGACAAGGGGGCTACATAAGCGTAGCAGAGTAAGACATAATGAATGCCATTGACAGCGCTAATTATTAATTATCCAACATCAAATTGTTTGATAGTGTTAAAGTCTATAGTACATGCTAAAAAGAATGACATGGGCTGTGGATGATGGAGACTTTATGCACATGTAACACCCTCTAGCTAGTATGCTATGTATAAATAGGTTTTGTGGTATAGGAAAATTTGGCTTGGCTGAGAGCCAGGCCTCGATTGAATCTGGGTCAGGGTTGAGTGACTCAGGGAGGCTAGATGACTCAGCAAGCAATTTCTCTGGTGTCTCCCCCTGTCTCTGGAATCTTGGAGAAGCTTCCAGATGTAGCAGGTAGAGACTAGAGGGAGCAGCTTGGCATATTTGAGGTCCTCGACCAATCCCCAGCAAAAAGTGGCTGGGAGGGGGTAGGCACCTCCATAAATAAGCATGAGTCATGCCAGCAGGGACAGTCGGGTGGAAGATGGAGATGGAGTGCTGGGGAAGCTGTCGGTGGCCCTTGAGGGTGTCCCCAGGCCTGGGACTCGGGTGCTGGAGGGACCCTCTACAACATACTGAGGAATAATCCTTTCCTGGAGGCACGGGAGAAAGTGAGAGGACAGAAGGAGCAGGTCAGCACATCTGAAAGATCTCCTGAGAATTCAGCTGAGTGGGCTTGTGAGTGATCAGTCTGGGAGGACTGTGAAGAGAGTGTCAGTTTAAGAGGGCTGTGGAGAAATTAGCCAGGAGGGCTAGTGAAAGAGGAAGCAGCAGCCAGGTGGGCTGACAGTCCCTGAAAATGTGGTGCTGGGATCAGTGACCACACTGAGGAAGTGCTGGAAAAGTATGAACTCAGTCACCCTATCTCCAAGTATAGGGGATGTGAGTCCCTGCCTGTAATGGGCCTTTGCTACTAAAATTTCAAGAAGGTGACACAGCTGGAGTCGTGGAAGTGAGTGCTGGAGGAAGCAGAGGAGTGTATATAGACTGTATATAGAAGTGTCACTGAAGTTTGTTTGGAAGTCAAGTGGGCATCCCATAATAACCCTATCCTCATCCAAGTTTATTACCCTCAATAAAACAAAAAAAACAAAGTCACGGACTGTTCTCTGACTCTGAGATACTGTAGAAATTCGGTGTGTCTGGCTGTGCAGGGTGGGGGATCCCATTCTACTTGCGGCTCCTTAGGGGATGCGCTACACACAAATAGGAGAAGGCGACTGTGGAAGAAACATGTAGCTGTTGGCTAATGTATGGCTGTTCTGACAACAGCTTTGTGTATTTTTGTGTCTGTGACTATAACAATTTCAAAATGTAAAAATAAAAAAATGGCAGGTTAATCATTTTAGAACAAACAAGAGATGTACACACAGGAGTTGATTTACTAGAGGCATTTAGGCTGTTCACTTTGCAAGGAAGTTTTCCCCAGAGTTTAGTTGATGTTGTCAGGAGAATTGTGTTCACAGTCATGCTTGAAGGTTTGTGAATAGCACAGTAAGAACTATAGGTGCTTTAAAAAGTGTAAGCTATGCGTGTGCACATGCACATTAGCATGGATGAGTGTGCATATGAGCACGGATGTCTTTATGCTTAGTGGCCCATTTAAAGCTATAAAGGATTTCAGAAGATTACTGAGTGGTTGTCAGTTTCTGAGACCTGATCCTGTGATTCCTTCTGTGTTCTGACCCGGCTTTTGACTCTGTTTTATCCTGATACTCTGCTGATTCTGGCTTTTGACCCAACCTTGTCTTCTGCCTGCTGTTACAGTACCTTCTCTGCTCGCCTGAGTTTGACCTTGGTCCGGCCTTGACTCTGCTTCTGTTTCCTGATTCTGTCCTTCTGCCACCTGGTTCTTTCTAACTCCTGCTTACCTGACCATGCTTCAAGATTCTGCCTCTGCGCTGCACATGACTAGGGTAGCCAGATAACTTACTACCCCAACAATACGTGTATGCTATCTTATCACTGCTATTCAAATAATAAGAACACGGACACCTTCTTGGATGTAAATGGCCTGTTCAGCCTTTATTAACAAAAACCAATAAAAATGTAACCTTTATTTTAAATATTTAACAATTTGAAATACTTAAAATATTCCGCTGAACTCCAAGTAATTGGTTGCTGGTCCCTGACGACCCCCCTTTTACTTTTTGAGCCTGTAATCCCTTTTTTAGTTAGCATCCAGCCGCTAACTCGCCTCGGGGACTCACTAACTGACCACAGACCCCCACAAATTATTACCCATTAGTCCGGACTGACACCAGACCACCCGGGAGGACTCCATATCTGGGATGGGTCCCAACTTTTTCAATACCTCATGCTTTTACATCTGAATCAATATATCTGTCATCAAGGACCCAACTGCCACCGCGGCACAAGTGTGAAACCTTACACTTGCGCCCGCAGCCACACCAGCAAAGCCCTCCGGATACCGTCCTCCAACCCTAATGCCCCACAGGTCAATCTCAACAGGGTTGAGATGAACACCATCCCCTCCCAAATACCTCCAAGTGTCTACCTCCAATTCCCAATGCCGGACTACCACTCCACCATTACGAGCAACAAACCTCCCCACTTCTTTATTAACTTTGATCCGTGTCTTGCTCAACTTTTCCCATGAACGGGCCCCCCTCCAAGACATGCGGGCCACTATATCCGACCACACCACAATCATGTCCGGAAAGGATGTCCTGAGCCTGAGAAAATATCACTGGATGTCCTTAATGACCTGCTTCATAGGACGTATTCCCAAGTCATTACCACCCACATGAAGGACAAGGATAGCTGGAGCTCGGTCTAACCTAGAAAAACGATGTACCTCGGGTACCACTTTGTGCCACATCATGCCCGGAAACCCAATCCACCTGATCCTGCCTTCCTCCCTAGTAAGCCTGAGCTGTCTGCCACCTGGCCTGACATCAGCCCTTCTCGCCCCCCAGAACACGTATGAATGTCCCATTATCCAGATAATACATCCTGGGGAATCTGAAAAGACATAACAAAAACATACCCAGCAACAGAAAAAATCCACAAGCTAGAAATAACGTACTAACAGGAGAAAAATACATCAGATCAAATGCGGGCAGACATACAGTTGAAACCTTGTTGACTCCCATCTACCAATCTTTTTGATCACTTCTGTAGGAAGTCCTGGACAGAACTGAGCGTCCAACCCCTGGAATAATTCTACTCTAACCCCTCTACCTTCCTGGTCCGTTTTCGATCGCCTGATCCAAATTTTCACTGATGTTTTTGAGCACAGTACATCATCTAACTGTAAACCACCCACCACCCGTTTTGATGGTAAAACTCACCAATTCTGAACGCCCCAAAAAAGGCTAGCATAAACGCTGCCCGGAAAAGTACCCTCTCAAAAATTGTTGAACACACCTCATGCAAACATGTTAAAATAATCCCCAAAACCTCAAACTAAATTGGGCGTCTGGAATCCTTCTGGCGAGAACCCCTTCGGTACCCCCTCAATGCCTTACAAACCATAAAACACATAGTGAACTCCCTGAGCCCCTTACACTGAAACCAAAACGCTAAAGCCGCCATCTTTTTTCCTATTAAGGACCCCGAAACACCTTTTGAATAGTTAAAACATATAAAGCACAACACCCATGCCTGTATTTCTTCCAGGTCCTCTGACCCGCCTACCTCCACCATCATGTTCGACCATTCCTGCCAAACTTTTTCATATGCCTTCCATGTTCCAGTGGTGAGAGACTGTCTTATCAATCCATCAACGACTCCAATGCAATCTTGCTGAAGGGCATGAAGGGCATGGCTCCCCGACCTGGTCCGCCTCCGGTGCCAGCGTGCAAAATTCTTCACACTGGAAACGAGACAAAGCATCCGCTAACTTATTGTCCACCCCAGGGATATGAACTGCATACACAAATGCATTTATCCGCAAACAACTAAGCACCAGTCGTCTTAGCAATCTGACCACCGGAGGGGAAGATGCTGAAATGTTGTTAATCGCCATCACTACCCCCATATTGTCACAGTTAAACCGTACTTTTTTGTTACTCAAAGTCTCCCCCCATAATTCCACTGATAAAACAATGGGAAAAAGTTCCAGCAGAACCAAATTCTGAAGAAAACCTGCCTCCCTCCAACTTTCTGGCCATGGCTCCGCACTCCACCTACCCTGACAATATGCGCCATATCCTGCTGATCCCGCCGCGTCTGTGAACAAAACCAAATCTGCATTGCTGACCGGCCCCATCTGCCACACCGAGCGCCCATTGAAAGATTCCAAAAAGGCATACCAAATCTTCAAATCATCCTGCAGCTCACTGGACAGCCGTATAAAATGATTGGGTACCCGCACACCAGCCGTGGCAGCTGCCATCCACCGACAAAATATTCAACCCATGGGAATAATCCTACATGCGAAATGTAATTTTCCCAAAAGTGATTGTAGCTCCTTCAAACGCAGCTTCCTCCTGCCAAACGCCATACTCACCTCATTTTTCAGTGCCACCAATTTGTCTTCCGGCAATCTACATTCCATGGCCATGGAATCAATGGTGATACCCAGAAAAACCAACTCTAAGGTTGGGCCCTCCATCTTGTCCGCCGCCAAGGGGATCCCGAACCTCTCTGCCAAATGCTGTACTGTCCCTAGCAACACCCTGCAGCAGCGGGACTCTGGTGGGCCCACACACAGAAAATCATCCAAATAATGGATGACTGAATTAACCCCTGCAACCTCCCTAACGGCCCATTCAAAAAACGAGCTAAAAGTTTCGAACAGGGCACAAGAGATTGAACAGCCCATAGGCAGGCAATGATCTATGCAGTAAGATCCCTGCCAGCAACATCCTAACAAATGGACACTTTGGGGGTGAACCGGCAACAATCTGAACGCCGACTCCACATCGATTTTTGCCATGAGGGAACCCTTACCATACTCCCTAACCCACGAGACGGCCGCATCGAAAGATGTATAGGTAACCACGGGTCAATACCATCATTCACAGAGCCGCCCTTTGGGTAAGACAGATGATGTATCATCCTGTATTGTCCCAGCTCCTTCTTCGGAACCACTCCCAACGGGGAAACTATCAACCCTGGCAACAGTGGGGCAGAAAATGGGCTGGCCATCCGGCCCAGTGCCACTTCCTTAAATAATTTTGCCGACACTACCTCCTAATGGAGAAGTGCCGACCTCAAATTGTCCGATACAGGTGGAACCTCCCGCACCATGCTCGGAATCCGAAAACCCTCCCTAAACCCCGCTTCTAACAAACTGGCTGCCGCCCAATCCGGATACCTACTTAGAAAAGGCAGCATCCTTTCCAGTCTCACCGCCGTCATCCCTTTTTCCAGCAATGTCCCCTGTGCGACCTTTTCCTTGCCTGAAGCAGCGCGCGAAGGAAGGGGGAACATTCGTGTTTGTAGCGACACGAGTTGCCGAATCTGCATGTTCCTTCATTAAACTGCCAACAAACACCTTTCTTTTTTGGGACCGGCGATCCAGCTGAGGAGGCGCCGCCGACCCCCCCTGGAAAAAACTGACTCGTAGCCCTGGAAGAAGTCATCAATTTCATCCAAAGACTAATGTCTTTGTGATCCCATCGAATAGAGGGCCGAATGGCCTTCCGCTGGCGAAATTGCTCGTCATACCGAAGCCATGCTAAGCCCCCATATACCCTGTGCGCTTCGCTAATTGCCTCCAAGTAGCAGAACAGAGCTGAGCAGTTCTCAGGGGCTTTTTCCCCAATCACACTAGCAAATATCGCAAACGCTTGCAACCAATTCGCAAACGTGCGCGGAATGAGCCTATACCTCCTCTTCTGTTCCTCCTCCTTCTTACTCTCATCCGGCTTCACCCGATCTAAATTGAATTTTTCTAATGGGAGCAGGGAAAATATTTCCACAAACTCATCTTTCCAAATGTTTTCTGCCACTTTTTTTTCAAATGCGCCCCCAGTGGTCCCTTGAAGCACGCGTACACACTGTGCAGCGTCCGCTAATCGTATCTTTTTAGCCTCCTTATCCTTCGGTGCTATCCCTGTTGTCATTCCCACGCTGTCTTTTTCCGTCTGCATCTCCGCTACCGCCGACGTAGAAGCTTTTTGTGGGGGGATCCGACGTGACTACGGGCTCCCTAATATTCGTGGGGGGGTGTGACCCAGGGACTAATTGGGACCGGGGGCTGTGGAGCCTCACTCTCCAGATGGCGCAGTAGCTCCCGCAGTGCCTCCCACATGCACCCCCCGGTGCACTCTATGGATTACCCCCCCAACCACAGATACCTCAGACAAAACATTTTGAACATTAACAGCATTAGATGATTGCTTACCAGGCTGCCTCGGGCGAGAAGACCCTCCAGCCGTTTGTCCCGACACCACTGCCGCTTCTTGGGAGTCCTCACTCAGCTCTCCCTCCTTGCTGCTGCTGGATGACCTCTCTGGTCGCACCTGCGACCGCCGTTGTCCGTCCACTTGCCGTCCTCTCCGTCCGTTTTCCGCTCCTGTGACGATCTGCGGGGGGGGTGACCTCATCTTGTGAGCTCTGTCCTCCATCACTGCCCTGCATATTGCTGACGTCATTCAGCTGCGCCGCCGATGCGGCCAGCACACAGGCACTTCTCTGGCCAACCCTCCCAGGCCCCGACCTGGGCCTGGAGGCGGGGCCTCCCGACTGACACTCTGTACATGACGACGGGCCTCCTCCATGAGGCAAGATGGCACCGACACGTGGCGAGCTGCCGGCCGCATCACGGACAAGGCCGGCACTCGATGATCCGGATCTCCCCCGCCGGGTTGCCCCCCCTGACCGGAGCATTGCCAGGGGTAGCAACTGAATGGATCTGTGCTCGGACGGTCCTGGAGGGGGCCTGCCTGGAAGACTGGTGAGTGACCACTCCCCTGTGGGACTTTGCCATAGAAGGGTATTCCTCCCAGGCCCCCTGCCCGCCGACGGAGGTGTCTGCTTAGCAGGGGGGCCTGAAGGGGCCCAACTGGGACTCCCAAGCCGGCGTTGAGTCCGGGGGGTATTATCCGGGCTTAGGCACACCGGAAGCCAGAACCTCCGAGCCCGTGCTGGGGCTGCCCTATCTGTAGAGGGGCCCTGCCCTACCCCCTGTAAAGTGGCCGCAATCTGGCTCTGAAGCCATTCCGTGCCATGCTGCTCAGCTGCATCCCTA